>NC_079148.1:17246327-17362020 GCF_945859685.1 Eupeodes corollae | reverse complement strand
ATTTAGGAATGATAAATAAATTAAATTGGGTGGCGCAACAGTCCGTTGTGAACCAGGGCCTAGTGTCTTACAACTCTCAATTATTCCTGTGTGCGAGTACTGTTGTCAGGAATAGAAGGGACCTACAATTTAAGGCCGAATCCGAACGGCTAATTTGAGAAAGCACTTTTTCATGACAAACAATTACTCTTGAAGGATTAGTCAATTCCTCCAAAGAGGCAGTACCCGCTAAAAATAATTTGTTTTAAAAATTAAGGTGGCACAGGCAGGGACTGAAACCAAGACCCCATGCATGACAGTGTTAGGAATAATAACAATAGCTTTTTAATATAGTGTTTTAAGTTTTAAAACACTCGTTTAAAATAAAAAAACACTACAGTGTTGTTGGATTGTTTATTATCGTGATTTTTTGTTTGTGATGGAAAACACAAAGAGTTTTTGAATACATTTTTTATTATTATGTTCTTAAAATTAAGTTCTTAAGAAGCAACGTTGATAAATATTGAAATTGTTTGATTTGAAGTTGTGACATTTTTTAGGAAATGTTTAAGGTAAATAGAAAATATTATAGACATTTGTAAGAAAACACTTTACACTGTAGAAAATATTCCTAAATGTTTGATATCTTCTTAAGTTCCACATCTTCCTAAGTTTCACATTTTCGGTATATTTAGATATTATTACTTTAAAAACTTTTGGATTCTAGTCTTCCGATTTTTGGAATTCATGCTTTGTCGGAATTCTTTATTGAGCCTTTGAAGAGAGTTTTGTTTATTGTTTCAAGAGTGTGTAGAAAATTCATTTGATAGGAATGATAAGAGGAATAAAAAAGGCAGTTAATTTTAATATTATTTTATATATTGCAGTTAAGTAAACTGTTATCCAATTAGAAGTTTTATTTTAAATATATCGTTTTTTGTGCAGATTTTACTTGGCAACTTGGCAAGTACAAAATGAAACGAAATACGCATCAAAACCCAATGACATTGTTCAATTTACTAACTTTAAAAATAGTGAGAAGTTTAAAGTTTTAAAGTAAAATTTAATTTTACATATTTTTACTACCACGTAAAAGATAAAGGGTAAGCCAAAACCTTTCAATTAATCCAAAGCCTTAAGGATTTAAAGTTTCATAGAAACGATATGGTTCTGCAACCATAGCTTTAATAAATATGATTTTGTATAATATGGAATTTAAATTATAACGGCATAAATCCATTGATTTATTTTAAAAAATACTCAGTCTCAGTGTTTTTTAAGATAGATAGGTAATAAATCGATTTATTACATTCGTTTATGTACATAATATAAACTGTTTACAAAAAATAATTTAGTAATATCGTAAAGGCTTGGCTTGCCGGTCTGCCGGTTGACTTCTGTTTTAATATTAGCAATGTTTATCTAATTGACGTTTTTTTTTGTTTGAATAAGCATTTAGATTATAAATTAAATAATTTACTGTTATAAAATGATTCGATTATAATTTGATTGCGGTAAAACCTTGCACACACCGAAAATATAATTAAATAATTGATTTACGTTTCGTTCACAGTTAAGGGATGCAAGTATCTTCTGTGTGACTTTGCATTGCTGCAGAGAAAATTTTTTTCATATTTCACATACAATAGGACACTTTCCTATGAAATGGATTACATCTTTCCTTACCCTTAAGCTACAAAGGCTGCAGTAGATAGGCAGATCTTCCCCATGTGATATATAATAAGGCTTATCATACCTATCAAAATTTTTGAAAATAGGCGATATGAGCTTCTATTTGTTCTCCTCGTTTCGAAAGTAGTTACATTCACATAAATTGTGATTTAAATGGTTGTACGTTCATCTATGCACCGAAGATAAAGCTTCATTTTATAACGTCGACTCTCAGTTTACATCTAAATTTGCACTAAGATTCCGGAGGTCGTCATTGCAGTATTTACCATTTTCATCAACTATTCGAAAGTCCGTTCTACAGTAGTCAGCATGGTCTTCTAGCTTCCTGCGACACAGATTTTTTTATCAATTTTTTTCAATGCCAGCATTTTTGTGAGTCTTTCATCTGGCATATTAAATACTTATTTGATATAATCAACATGACATTTAATAGTTTTGATGAAGAGTGGTGATGTCTCAATTGAGATCAATAGATTGGGGAGTTTTTGGGTAAACGAAAGCATCTTTTGATGAACTTTTTCAAACTTCCTCCCCTCCCCATAAATGTGCTGCATGAATAAAAATAGATTCCGCCACTGCAAAAAAGACCTTATATTTAACACTATGTGATACTGATTGGTTTGAGAAGCATTTCTTTCAGACATTGCACTTTTAGATTTAATCAGCTTTTCTTTGAGGTGTGTTTCCATATTAAGATTGGTGGTTATAGTAAATAATAGATATTTGTAGGCTTTTGCAATCTCGATTGGTTCTCTGTCACAGTTCTTATTCCTCTACCTGTTCTACCAGAACCATTTCGTAATGTCATCACCTTGATTTGTTCAAATTAACTTTCAGATTCCATAAACCGGAATTTATTCAAATACGGTGTATTTTTAATAAAGTATTTAATTTAAAAAAAAAATAGTTTGGGTGCGAACAACACTGATACCTGCAAATTTACGCCTCTATGTCGATTTTTTCTAGAAATTTTACAAAATTTAATCACTAATATTCTGTGTGAGTTAAGAAAATTATACGTAGGTCGAAAACCATATGTAATCTGTTTTTTTTTTGTGTTGTGTATCTGTTTTGTAATAAAAGTTTTCAATTGATTTTTTCCAAAAAATTTGCCTAAGGTTGCAACAATGTTCTTATGTGATAAAATAAATTTGATTTCAATATCTGTTTTTTGTTTCCGATATTTTTGGTTAAAAAACGAATTTTTATCGATGTAAACAGAATTATTGACAGTTTCCATTTCTTATAAAAACAAATATTTACAATCGGATTTTTTTTAGTAACATAATCTTACGTTAACAACAACATTTTGCATAGAATTAAAAATTTTCGAAGTCAAAAACCGTCATTTAATTTGAAAAACATTAGAATATCAGTTTTTTGCAAATTTGTTTTTTTTTTTTTTTTGTAGATTTTTCTTTTTTTTTTTAAATGAGCTGGTGGTTAGATTTTTCTTAAAATTTTAACGAAATTTAAAAACAATATTTATTTACAATAAAATTTGTTTGTAAGCCAATATCTGTAATTTTTGACAAGACATTTTAGTCAAAAACAAATTTGTACCAAAGTTTAGCAGTGTTTTTTAGGTTTTAATTTTTGTAAGAAAATTTAGTTCGGTTTTTCTCACCGGATGTCAAAAACATCATCCTTCGTTGCATACTATTATTTTTGAGATAATATAATTTTTTGCTCGTAAAAAATCTATGTTATTTTCAATGTTTTTCTAAAAACTACATTTCCTAAAAAATATGGATATAATTAGGAAGTTTTTATGAACATAGAAACTAATATTTTTAGACTGTCCTCAACTTTACAACATACAACAATTCTAATAAAAACAAAACTCGGAACATTTCTGTTAAAAATCAGTTTTATGTTTTTTAAGGCCTCATGGCCATAAAGAAGCAAGAGTATTTATTAATTCATGAACCTCTACATCCTATACCCTACATACACATTATTTATGTACATGTGTTCTACCATAAAATAAAGAACAAAGAAGTTAATACAAAAATACTATTCCCTATCCCCCTTTTGAATCAAGTTAACATTATTGATTCCTTTTGATGTGCAATGATGTAATATTTTTTAACTTTTCAAATTTTTTTCTACATATATCGGAAGTCAAAAATGAAAAAAAATATCTACAAAACCATGTTTTTCCGCATTAATTAAAAATTTAAAAACATTTTTTGAATTAAATTTGCAATCTTTTCCTTGTTACTATAAAATGTATGTGACATGATAAAATCAACTGATTAGGTATTTTTCGAAAAATATTGTTAAAACTAAAACATGTTTCTGATTACAAAACATACTTTTTACTATGTTTGTTTAATAAAAATGTAATAAACAAACAAAAAGCTGGCGCTTAAATGCGTCCACAAGTTTATTCCATCTGGATATATACATAAGTATGCGGTTTATGCATTAGTTTTCAATTCCCTGTTTAATCTAGCTAATAATACCTATAACATGTTACAGTACTGATATTGTAGTTTTTGAACAACAAATATTACATCGAAAAAAAAACAAGGTATTCAAATCAAACAATAATAAATCGTACAAAATTAAATTCAATAAATAACCTCCAACAAATCTGTTTAGTTCAATTTCAATATCAACTACATAACATCACGATACATATATACATTTAATTTTCTTTATATACATATGTGTATAAACTATAAATATAAATATTTATCTCGCAAGCAATTATTTTCATAGAAATTTAATTTTAATCCTACTATACGAACACAAAGTAGATATACGAGTTAACGCGAGTATAGTAGTTTTACATTTATAATAAAATTAAATTAATCCTTTTTCGGGATCGATTGCATCCAACAAACAACAACAACAAAAAAGAAAGAGAAAATAACAAAAAGACAAAACACATTGCCGTTGTTTTCCTGATGGCCTTGCACTGTCAATTTCATCCTACGAGTAATCAGAAATAAATGCAGTGTTCAGAGTGTCCTGTCCAGTGTTCAGAGTGTCCAGTGCATTTTCCAACTCGATTTAGCTCCACTTATACATAGTATAAAGTATAGTCTCTAAAACTGACCAAAAATATCAATTAGCCCCATCTGGTGGTGCTTCTGGTCAGTGCGTAAATTCAACCCACATTTTTTCCAAAAATTTCATTACACTAAACATAATCATCAGGCATCAGGACCAGAAGCAGCAGCATCAGGACCAGCAGGAGCAGCAGGCAGCAGCAGCATACAGCGTCAGGATCAACTTCAGCTTCAAAATCACACGAATATATATTCGCTGAGCAACATGTTAGAGGCGAGCGAGAGTGTGTTTTTTTGGGAAAATCCTTTTTTTTCTCTGTGTGTTTTTGAATATGAAGCAAAATAAGTTCCCACCATAAAGACTGCCTTTTGGTCCGGCTATAAAATTATGTTCAAAATTCTATTTATGGTCCACATATATTTTCTAAAAGTGTTTTTGGTAGAAGTGTGGGTGAGCGGAGGATATACTCATCATGTCCTGCTATGCAATATACAATAAAGTGGGCCAGACCAGTATATATAAGTATTAAGGACATTTAACTACACATTTAATGGCAACAAAAGGATAACCGTATTGTTATTAGGGATCTAGTTTTACTCGTGAATAATCGTTGATAAGGATTTTCCATTTTGGGGCGGGCTACATATATATTCATATGTATTTTATGTCAATGAGTGTGTTTGACTGCATTGTGAAACTAATTCGAGTGTGACATTACGATAAGGAACTTATCTAACTTTTGACTAAAATTAACCAGTCAAGCAGGACTTATTTGTTGGTGTTTTGTTGTTGTTGTGTATCGTTGTCCGTTGCATTCCCATCATGGAAATTTTATACAAAAATGATATTAAAATGAGTTAAAATATTTAAATAGGTGTTTAAATACATAAACCTATGGGTAAACACACAGTTGTGGTCTTAGAATCAGGCCACTTCAAATGAAGTTATCCTTTTTCAGTTAAAAATTAAACACTAATTGAAAAATTATTATTTTTGCCTTGCAAGAAGATCATTTTAGAACCCAAAGTGCGCTTAAAAAACTTTAAATTGATAATTTAATTTTAGGAAAAAAATTTCATATAATAGATCAAATGATTCAATTTAGAGAATACAAAAATTATTATTTTCGTACGGATGTAGATTAAAAATTCCTTCAACTTCAAGCATTTAAAAATCTAAAAATTTGGACTTAATTTAAGTTGTAGGCTAAGTGTCGATTAAAATCCAATTACTCAAAGACTAAGGTAACTTTACATTTTTCGTTTGAGCAACAAATTCAAATTTAATTATTTCTAATTTTGGAGATTGATTTTGATTTCATCAAAATCTCCACCAAAGTAAGGGACGCTATATTTTTAAAAATAACATTTCACACTTTGTGAAAAAATTTCTTCGACTTTCAAATAAACACAGTATAAAAATCATCGACCATAAAAACATTTGAGATTCCCTTAAATCACATGTTTTACGTGCAACTGTAGAAGTTCATTGGAAATAAACTTTTTATCTTAAATAAATCAGCGCTATTTTAGATTATTCCCTCAATATACGTCCTATTTATTAGTTTCTATTCTTAGTAAAGTATCCAAAAAATTGTTTGTTGAGCTTAAATCAGGACTATGAACACGTCAAAATCTTAATTAAATAAAATTCAAAACAGTATTTCACTAACCAAAAAAACTATTTGGGTAGTTATGGTGTTAAAATATCCAAACAAAACTATTGGACACTCACTTTCCTGGTAGTTCTTTTACCAAAATTTACAACAGTTATATTCGTTCAAGTTCAAATACAACATATTATCAAGGTCTAATCACAAAGGATAAGCTACAATGGGCTCTCAACAGCTTCAAACCATAATACCAGCCGAATTACAAAAGACTTCTGATTTAATTGCAATAATCCTTGAGGCAATTTTTCCAGCTGTCTTTACCTGGTCCATGTTCCCTTGGCATGGAAAGCAGTTAAAGTTGTTTTTATACCTAAAGCAGGTAAATGCTCCCAAATCAATCATAAAGATCTACGACCTATAAGTCTATCATCATTCCTTCTTAAGACCTTGGAAAGATTGATTGATATCCATTTAGGGGCACGTATTGATACAAGACTTCTTTCTTCGTCTCAACATGTCTTCTGTAAATGTAAATCGGTGGAAACAGCGTTACACACTTTAGTACGTACCATCGAATATTCCCTCCATCATAACGAGTTCACTATGGTTGCTTTCCTTGACATCAAAGGTGCCTTTAACAACGTGGACACATCTGCAATAACATCTGCACTAACATCTCTAAATGTAGAGAGTTCGCTTCGGGAGTTAATTCATTTAATGCTTACTAGCAGAATAATTAACTCAAAACTGGGCAACTCTTCTAGCAGACAATTCGTTAGTAGAGGGTCACCGCAAGGTGGTGTTCTATCCCCTCTCCTTTGGAACCTAGTGGTGAATGAAATCTGGTCTGGTCTGGATGCGGAGGGTTTCAGAGTGATAGCCTATGCGGACGACGTTGCTATAGAAGTTTCAGGAAAGCATCTTAATATCCTAAAAGAACTCTTACAAAATGCCTTTGACAGACTAATACTTTGGGCTGATCGGTGTGGACTGGGTGTTAACCCACACAAAACCGATCTGGTCTTATTTTCGAGGAGATACAAAATTCCATTTTTCAACCCTCCTTACATTAAAGGAATCTAATTAAAATTCTCAGACGAGGATATATACCTAGGTTTTGTCTTAGACAAAAAACTTAATTGGAAACGCAACGTACAGGAAAGAGTCAAAAAAGCTACTGTAGTTCTCTTTTCTTGCAAAAAAGCTGTTGGTAATAAATGGGGTTTACAACCCAGAAAATACGGTGGACTGCTTTAGAGAAAGGTATAAACAGGGATAAGTTAAATAAAGTCAAACGTTCAGCCTGCCAATGTATAAGCTTATCGCATCGCACGATCCCGTCTGCGGCACTGGACACCTTGCTCTACCTTACACCTCTTGACATATTTAGTAAACAAAAAGCTGCAAGCTCTGCTATTCGCCTCAATGCTTCGTCGCAGTGGACTAACAACAGCATTGACCACTCCGTAATTCTAAGGTACTTAGAATCAATTCCAAAGCACACAGACTACACCATCCCCCAACTACAATTCGACAAAAACTTCCAGATTTCTATACCTACCAGATCTTTTTAGGAGGATAGGACATTCTTGGAGGATGAGTCAATCCATTTTTACACAGATGGGTCAAAAACAAAAGAAGGGGTTGGTGGAGGTGTGTACTCTGAACGACTGAAATTAAGTCTCTCATTCCGCCTTCCCAATCATTGTAGCGTGTTCCAGACGGAACTTTTGGCGATTAAGGAAGTCTTGTCTTGGCTCAAAGAAAACGTGATATCAACATCTGATATCCGTATTTTCTCTGATAGCCAGGCCACTATCAAATCTCTGGACTCTGTCTGGACTACAAACAGTCCATAACTGTTGATCACCTCTAATGGAGATGGCGCAACAGTTTAATATTCACCTTTGCTGGGCGCCGGGCCATAGAGACATTCCAGGTAACTATAAGGCAGATGAACTCGCCAGGAACGGTACAGTACCTACAGCCCATGCTACCACGTTTGGCAAGTACTGACATACCAATCGCTTCTTGTAAACTGTTGCTAATGCAAGACGCTGCGAGGAGGGCAGGCACCAGGTGGACCAACATCTCCACGTGTCAAGCCACAAAAAACATATGGCCAACACTGGATTTATAACGTTCAAGGTGCTTGCTCTCCCTAAGCAGATCGCATATAACCTCGATAATAGGTGTCATAACCGGACACTGTCTAATAGGAAAGCACGCCACGAGACTAGCCGTATTCTCAAATGACTTTTGCAGAAGCTGTATGGACGAGGAAGAAACGGTTCTTCATCTTCTCTGCACATGCCCTGCTCTAGCTCGAAAACGCATGAATTACCTAGGAGAATTCTTCTTTAACGATCTAAACGATCTAAATCATATCAGTATAATCAGCCTCTCACGTTTCGTAAGGGACTCAAGCTGGTTCCATTGAGCTTAGGAGGAAGCCTCAAGATTCATGTGGTATCATAATAGGCCGTTAAACTGGCTTAAGTGTGTCCGTTTCCATCTTGGACAGCCACTATAACCTAACCTAACCTAACTTTAAATTATCATCCTAATGCATGCTGAAATACTTTTCCATATACCGAAAAACTACATGTGGGGTGAAACATCTCAAAACTCCTAACGTAGTTAACACTTTATTTGGTATATTTTGCATCAGATTACTCAATTGAAGTATTTTTTGACAGGGAAGCTATAGCTGACATTCTAGGTTAGGGTTATTATTGAAAGTAGAACTGAAAGGTTTGAAAACGAAGTGAATAGAATGCATCCAGTAAAATCACAAATCAGGTGTTCATTGAAAACATTTTCATCATTGAAAAAATGAAAATTACCTACAAGACAAAGTCAAGTGACGCAACAGTTTGCTGATAACTAGAACCTACTCACTTACAATTTTTAACTATTCCAGTGTGAGAGTAATGCTGTCAGGGATAGAGGGGACCTACAGTTTAAAGCTGAATCCAAACGGATTTGTCCATTCCGTACCCGTGAAAATACATTAGATGGCAGAGGAAGGGTTTGAACTTAAAACCTCTGGCATGACAAACACACTAACTATCACGCCATGGGTATATTTTGTCTATAATAGCTTTTTAATAATGAAAACCAATGATAGCTATAAATGATAGCTAAGGGTACAGTTCTCTAAGTGAAGAACGCATGAATTAAGGTCTTCCATTATTTACTATCATTTTTAAGCTTAGATTCGTCACATCAAACGATTTTATTCAAAAAAATGAGATATGGTGATACCCTTTGTTTACGTCTAAGAAAACATCCATTCAGGATATTAATCTGGATTAAGCATTTTATGATTTTTGTCGGTATTTTTCTAAGGCAGTGTATCTTCATTTGGACATTTATTTGCACTAACAATGTAAAGAAAGGATCAGATTTACCAAAGCTTATGATTGGCCTATCTTCAAAAAAAATTAGTTTGTTATAAATGAACAAAAAGTTGACGATTTTCTGAAGGCATTGAGTTGATCGTTGACTTCTGCTCTTTATGTCAAATATGTTTTTATAAATGGGTCATTTTAAAACAAATCAATTAAAACCGATTAAGAAAATAATAAAGTAAGCTAAAATCCATTACAGGTGCTTTAAATCTCGCCCTTCAAAATTTTTAAATTCCAAAACTAAAAATGCCGTTTTGGCTATCACTAAATGTTATGGTGATTTTGAAAAGTGAAGATATAGTTATAACTATTTTAGTATAAAACTTAGTTTCAAGACATGTTCATTAGTTATGAGTCTTCAATTGACTTTTGGAAAAGTTTTGAAAATCTTGATTTTTAAAAATAAGTTTTTTAAAAATAATTTTTGGAGTCGATTCTTCGATTTCAGTTATGTTCAAGATTATTTTTATATATTTTCAATACACTAAATCTTGATGTTAATTAAGTTCAAACTTTTTTTTTTCCTGTTAAAACGTTTTAACAAAAATGGTTTAGCATAGAAGTAAGACAGTAATCTTAAAACCCTAGAAGATTCTTCAAAAATTGTATGAAATACTAGAAATATTTAAACTGAATTTTATTTAAAAAAAAAGACAGCTTCATTAATTTAGAATGTTTAAAAAAGGCTCACATACATTTTTTTGTTTTTTTTTTTCGAATTTAAAAATATTAACTCTTAAATCGTGGAAAGTGCTTTTGGAATCGTATTCGAATAAAGGCTGTCAAAACCAATTGATACATATATGAATCACTTTTATAAGTTAAATAGCTAATATTACATAAAAAAAGCTATTTAAGATGATTAAGACTTACAATATTGGGAAAAGCCCGTTTTTGTTCGTTTAATGACTTTAATTATATGACGAAAGCTGTATTTATGTGCTTTTGTTATATTCAGGATGATAAAGACCAAACACCAAACCAACAATAGGCTATCATGACAGTTCATTAGGTGAGGTCATTGTGGTCAGGATATGGTTGTGGTTGCCACAACAAAAAAGAAACCAAAAAAAAAAAACAAGATTAAATAAATTCAAAATAATAATAAAAAAATATTTTATGAATTAAATAATAATGTCCATTTCTAGTGGTTTTGATTAATAAAACAAACAAAAATAACAACAAAAACAAAAACAGAAATAGCAACAAAGTTAAGAGCGACGAATATGTTTGCAAATCGATTATTTATTTAACCTCATATTATTTAAATAAAATATAACAAAAAAAACGAATGAGAGATTATTATTTTTTTATATCGAAAAGTTGATAATAATTTATTAAATCGAATACGAATAAATAAAAAAAAAAACAGATAAACACAGAGAGCAGACAAATAATAATAAAAACATAAAAAATAAAATAAAAAATGAAGTATAATGTTGGGGTGCGAAGAGTTGATTAATTTGCATGCAATTTATTTCATTGAATTATATACAAGTTTTTTAAGTTCTCTATAGTTTTTTTTTCTTTTTGTTTTAATTTAATTTTTTATTTTAATTTCATATGTGGATGGTTGAGGCAATTTAAATAAACCCGCAAAGCTGTAGATAATTGTAGCTTCTGATGGAATACGCATCCATTAGTTTATGAGGCTTATTTTTATAATGTATCAATTTGTGTGCCTTTATTATGTAGATACTCATATGTCCTTTTTTTTATTGTGATTCAGTAGTGTAATAATTCAGAAGGATTTTGATTCATTGCGGATTAATAAATATGCACACACACAACAATCGCAGAGAATTAAAACATCGATTTTGACACTGTTGATAAATGTTGTGGTTATGACCTATTTTATTATTAAATGAACATTCTTTTTTTATTTCATACAAAACCTATCATTTTCTCATTTTTTGTTTGTTTATTTTACCATACATATGTACATTTCTGAATTGATAATTAAGGTACTTATATTATATAGGAAGGAAATCAGGAGTATGCCAATAAAATATGATGCGACCCCAGTATTGTCATTAATTAAAATAGGGGATACATAATTTTGATTATTTGTTGTCTGCTATTTACAGACATTTTTAAATGTTAATAAAAACTCGAATGTAAATGAGTTATTTAAATTTCGTTAATAACAATATGGCAAATCATCAGAAATGAGTATAAATAGAAAGTAATAAGCTGGTAGTTACTTTTTTAATTTATTCTTAGCATACTTAAAATGAAATAATATAATTGAATAATATTATTACCCTGGAGAAATGGGACATTTTTCTTATACATTTATGGCTTTAATTCCTTTTTTGTGGAATGTATAATTTACACATAAATTACGGATGATTTTATTTTGTGCACAAACTGTTTTTAACAATTGTTTTCATACAGCGCTTTCAGTCATAAAACTCAAATAAGTACAATATTTTAATTAATATAAACTTATATTTTTATGTATTAAATACATTAAACAACATCTTTTAAATGTAGGCCGATGATTCTCAGGGTGGCCGATGGAATGTCAATTTTTCCATGGCTCTGACTTACAAATTTCTTTTAATGCAAAGTTCGACTAATGGCTTAGTTGGTTTCGAATTTGGGACCTTCTGTTTAATATAAGAATTCAAAAATTCGGAAAACCATAAAAGAAGAAGTCTAACGGAGTTCTATCGCATAATCTTGGCTGTCAGGTTAAGTTGACTTTCTTTTGTTGGTGTCTATAATATCCATTTCAGTTATTTTGAAAGAGATATAGGCCGTCGGAGTAAAATCCACTTATATCTTCAAATCCGTACCCGTCTGTTGATTTTTCTAAAACTTTAACATAACATTAATAAAAATATTTTGTATATTTTGTTTGCTTTCATAATACTTGGGTTGAAAATCATTTTTGTAGGTTTTTTATTTTTTTGTACAAGAAGTTGCTAGTTGAATCTTTTTAAAAAATTAACTAAAAGTTAGCAACAATGTTTTCCACATGATAAAATAAGTTTTATTCCAATATTTATTTTTGTCTCCGACAATTTTATTAAAAACCAATTTTTTATCAATTTTAGCAGCATTTATTGTTAATGCTGCTGTTCATTACTATGAAAATTATGGTCATCTTTAAACTACTCCAGAACGTATCCAACGAGTATACTAAGTTCTTTTGTATGGCTAGGCCATTTACATTAAGTTCGTTGGTTAATTTAATTTTATACGGGTACAGGCCCAAGTCACAACAAACGTCACAAAATATTTTGGCAGACTTTTCGTTTTGTGGTTGTACGGGTCTTGGTTGATCGTTTACTAGAGGACTGTGTGAATTTGTCTCTTTATCTTAAAGAGACTTAGTTCAAGGAACATAACCCTCAAAAAAAAATTATTTTCTTAGCATGAGTTACATTTTTATCAATAGTGGTTTAACAAAACAGACTGAATAAATAACAGCCAGATTGACAGAGTTATTTTTAAAAAATATGCCGGCTTTCCATTGTCAAAGTTTGAAAGTTTCTATTAAAAGGCTTTTAATGGAACTCTTATCATACTTTTTCTCTTAATAATTATTGCACTATTTTAAAAAGAACCAATTCTACGAACCATTTTTTTTAAAAGACCTCAGTGAAAGAAACGCAGGTTTTCAGTTTGTTTTTCTTTTATGAACTTAAAAAAGCTTTTAACCTTCATTACAACTATCATGTGTTAGGAATGAAATTTGTTTTTTTTTTTTATTAATTTGAAGTTAAACATTTATAAAAATCTATAGAAAGTAATGAAAAAAGAGGTCTTATTTTAAATATTTTAAACATTCATAGGTCATTATAAGGTGCAAAAATGTGACGAAATTGTTTACCCATTAAATTTTGCGGTAGTATTTGGTTTAAAATAAAATTAATAAAATAAATCAATTTAGTTAGGAGGGGCTTGTTATTGTTTTTAAATTATTAACTAGTTTTATACAATCTTACTTTTTGGCACATTATTTCCGGGAACTTTTTTGTCCTTCATTCATTTAACAGAAAATCTTTTATAAAATTAATCTAGGTTTTTTAGATTTTAATAATAATTTTAAATTTTTTTTTCTTTAGATCTAACATGAAAAAGTCCCTAAATTAAAAAAAGCATATTTTATTCATTTTTATTGACCTTGACTCTTTAATTCTTCCTAAAACAATATTGAAAAAGGTGATTCTTTATTTTTACGATAAACTTTACAAGTTTATAAATCAACAGAGATATTTTTTTTCGAAGTTGTTTCCGTAGATAACACAAAGTTTTGTTATCCAATGGATTGGAAAACGATGTCAACTTATAAACATTTTATCAACTTCCCATAGGAAGTTATTGTAATGTGTCCGATTTCTCGACGTTTCAAGGTCCCTAGAGTCGAAATAAAAGACTTTTAGAAAGATGTATGTGCGTGCGTGATTTTCAACTCAAATATCTTTTCCAAAATTTTAGATAATAGCTTCTTACTAATTTCTTATTATAAAAATATTGTTTTCAACATAAGGACAAATTTTGAGAAAAATCGAATGGACAGTTTTTTTACAAAAAATAAAAACCTAAAAAAATGTATAAAAGTTGGTAAAAATTGATTTTCGACTCAAATATCTTTTCAAAACTTTGAGATATTGGCTTTAATTATCATTTATCTTTCAAAACATCTTTTTGTCAACATTCAGTTAAAGTTTGAAAAAAATAGAATCGACAATTTTTTTTACAAAAAATAAAAACCTAAAAAAAAATGTATAAAAGTTGGTAAAAATTGATTTTCGACGCAAATATCTTTTCAAAAATTTGAGATATTGGCTTTAATTTACTTTTATCTTTCAAAAAATCTTGTTGTCAACATTCAGTTAAAGTTTGAAAAAAAAATAGAATTGACAATTTCTTTACAAAAAATAAAAACCTAAAAAAAAATGTATAAAAGTTGGTAAAAATTGATTTTTGGCTCAAATATCTTTTCAAAAATTTTAAATATTGGCTTCAAAGTAATTTTATCTCATAAGAAATATTGTTTTCAACATTTGGTAAAATTTTTAAAAAATCGAATTCACAGTTTTTTTTTACAAAAAATAAAATTCTAAAAAAAAACAATACTAAAACTTCGTAAAAATTTACTTTGGCTTGAAACTTATTTTATATCACAGAAAATATTGTTTGCGATATTCAGTAATTTTTATATAAAAAACCAACAATCCGTTTTTTCATAAAAAATAAAATCTACAAAAAATAGTACGCAAATTTGGTAAAAATTGATACGAGTACATATAGCCAAACTTTTAAGCAAGACAAATTGACAGACGGGATGGGAAGTTATCAGTGTGGGTCGCATCCCAGCCTCTTTTTATTTTATAAAGTCGAACAAATTAAAAACCACCCTTAAAACTGTCATAAATCTCAAGTCACTATAAAATTTACAGATTTTTTTTATGATATGTATGTGTCTTCATAAAGTATTTTTTCAAAGTTGGGGATTTATGAAAGAAATGATTTTTCAATAAAAAGTTTTCTTTTTTTTTAATATTTTATTATGTCATAACATGCATTTACGTTAAAAAAATCTACGTTGAAAAATTTAACATTTGATTTAAAATAAATTTAATGAAAGAAATCAATTAAATGAGTTTTAAAACTGTTTTTATTTGTTGGAAGGAAGGGCGTTTTGATGTTTTTAAATACGAAAACAAATAATTGTTTACAACCTTATTGGACATTATTTTAGGGTACTTATTTATGCTGAAAAATAGGAGTAAAAAAAGATGATGTCAGAACACCTACAGGGACTAAAACGACTATAGTAAAATATCAAGGGTAAAAGAATGTTTAAGAGGAAATCATCTATTTTATACAGAAAATTAAGTCTTTATCGTTTAGAAAATTAATCTAGCCCCTTTCAGTTTTTAAATATGTATTTATTTATGCAGCAATATACATTATTTCTTTTACATTTAGTAAGAACATGCTTTTTTCAGAGATTTAGGATTAACGTTTTAATTTTCAACTATAAATTTAAACTAACGTATAATAATAATAAGTTGTAAATGAATTTTAATATTTATTTATTTATTTATTTACGTCTATAAGTATTATGACTCTCTTAGACTTAGTACAATATTTCTTAAAAATAATAAAATATAATATAATTATATATACAAGATAAAAATTTATACAAAAAAAAAAAGATTGACATAACGTTAGACAATGTACAATAATAGCTTTAAAACTATTTCTATTTTGATTAAGATCGAAAACATTTGCATACTTGTTGAAATTTATACAAACATTAGTAACTGGTTCATTTTGACCATAATTTGTAACATGCCGAGGAATATGCAGAAAATAATTACTTCTTGGTCTTAAGGATCTAGAAGGAGCATATATACCGAACAAGGCCAAAAGAGGGGGACAGTCAATATGTCCCGTGATTACATCTCTTGCGAATATTACCGAATAATAAGTTCTTCTACAAGATAAAGGTTTTAAACCAATTAGTTAGCACCAACTATTATAAGATGGCATGGAATTAGACCAGTTTAGTTTTCGAATCGCATATTTAGAGAATCGTTTTTGAATTTTTTCGGTACGTATAAAATCTTTTTTAAAAAGAGGAGACCATACAATACTACAATATTCCAAAATGGGACGAACTAAAGCTACGTATAAGGATTTCAGTGTGTAAGGATCTCGAAATTCTTAAGAGTTCCTGAACACAAATCCAGACATAGCGTTAGCTCTCAATATAACATAATCAATATGAACATTGAAAGATAAGTGTGAATCAACCCTTTGCAATGAAAAATTAGCAATATTATATTCAAACATTAAAGGCACGACGGACCTTGAAAAAGATTTAAGTGAACATTTATTTATATTCAAGCACAAGGAGTTAATAGTACACCATTCTTTCAATTTATCAATATCTCTTTGTAAATCCAAACAATCAGCAACTGACTTGATTGACTTGAAAATGTTTACATCATCTGCAAACATCAGAGATTTTGAACAATTAATCACTACATGAAGATCATTAATAAAGAGTAGGAATAACAAGGGTCCAAGGTGACTTCCCTGAGGCACACCAGAGTAATTATGAATTTTAAAAGATAATTTAGATCCTATTTGTACAAACTGTGAGCGATTGCATAAGTAATTGCTGAACCATTTAAGGAGTGTTGAGTGAAATCCCAAGAAGGAAAGTTTTTTTTTTAATAAAATTTGATGGCTTACCCTACCAAATGCTTTTGAAAAATCTGTGAAAACTACATTTATTATTCAAGGTAAACTTGCAATTAAAACCCTTATTCAACTCTTAAAAACTAATATTGCAATACTCCCACGTTAAGTTTATGAATTTATTTATTTATCCCAATTTCAAAGACTCAATCGAAAACATATAATTTAGTACAAAATATATAATATGAATAATATAAATTTATGGTGGAGATAAACATTTAATCAGTTTGTTATCAGAGAATTAACATTTTACATAAAATTTGTGTGTCAGATTTTCGATAAGGGAGTCCAAAAGTTTGACATTGCTTTGTTCATGAAGAATGTAAGTTGAATAGCACCATGGTAAATCAAGCATCATTTTAAGAACTTTGTTTTGACATGTTTTGAAGCTTAAGTTTGTGAGTTTTGGCACAATCGCACCAAACAGGAACACTGTATAGGAGGATAGATTGGAAAACTGATTTGTACATTAAAATTTTATTTTCTTTACTAAGTTTAGAACTTCTACATATTAATGGGTACAAAATTCCTTTATATAGATTTATCTTGTCAATAGTTGTAGATATATGTTTGTGAAAATTGATTTTTTTGTCTATAATAACCTCAAGATATCAACAATGTTCGGACCAGTCAATATTAACAGAGCCCATTTGAAGTTGTACATTATTTGGGACAAAACAAGATTTTCGACGCCTTGTAAACCAAATAGCTTTCGTTTTCAAAAGATTTACTTCAATCTTCCCTTTAAAAAAGTATTTTTCTATTGAAGAAAGACTCACTTGCAACGTATTGCAGACGTCTCGAAAGTAAGTGCCCGATGTAAAAATAGCCGTGTCATCAGCAAACATTGCAATTCTTTCAGTTTTTTATTTTAGCTTTAAATACAACATAAAATTATACGCCCTAAAATTATGTTCGATTTCATTCATTGCCGCAGTTACTCTTATTCCCCCTTTAAAAATATTCTTTGAAAAAAGATATTCTTATATAATAATAATTTAAAATAATATTTCCAAATTTTATTAAAAAAATATTTGTTTCGAAGTTGTTTTCAAAGCAGTTAAGTGAAATTTTCACAATTCATTGAAAATCGATTATTTTATAAAAATTTTCAATATTAATATTTGTTCACATTCATTTAATGTCTTTTATACTTTTAAAACTATAAGAACTATAAACATAAAGTTGAATTAGGTCCAAACAAACTGAATCATTTTTTGTAGGGCTAATAGGATCTGAAAAAGCCAAAAACTAACACGATCTACAAAAATAGTTTAAATATTTATCAGTGATATGATTGACTTACTGTTTGAAAGATCATTTTTAAGCCGTTTGGATTCTCTGGAAATATTTTGTTGGAAAAGTACAATAAAGGAAACAACTCCAAATTAGGCAATTCGAAAAAATAGGATTTTTTCCACTAGGTCTGCACCGACACAGCCGCAACTTTGTATGAAAAGTTTATTGACTGCATTATTTCTGTAAAAGGTGATGACAATAATTGTCTGCAGAAAATTTTGTGACTAGGTATTCAACTTTAAACTTTAATTTGGGCCACTTGAAAGACAAAGTTTATGTCAATGCACAATTGACAAACGATTTTGAATATATGCGAATTTAAAGAGAGATATTTGTCTGTTAAATTTGACTCGGTGTCTATTTGTCTAATAATGTGTTTCATTTTAATAGCACACCTTTCTCTTAAAAATTAATTAGGCATTCATTTATTTGTCTTACAATTTTTCTTTGAATATATTTTGACGCCATTTGCAGGAATTAAAATATATTTGAATTCGTTGACTTAATTTTTTATAATTTTCTAAATCTTATTTTATGCACAATATTATTAATATATTATTAGGATGTGAAATTCTTTTATAGAAAAAAAAGAAGATATTTGATGGTATTTTTGAAATCATAATTTGGAAACATAAAATGCATAAAACGCAAACATTTTTCGGTTCTCAAAGCCCCAAATATACATAATTTAATTCAGTTCAATTTTCAAAAACCTTCATAATATTGAATATGTGTTCTGCTACTCTGTACACCAAAACCCATATGCAAGACAAGTATATTTAATGTAATTTACTGATTTATGTAAAACTATAATACTCTTATCCATTTGCATATATAACAGAGTAATTTTATAAATAGTACGAGCATATACATAATATGTCTATAATACTATTTACATATGTACTTCAAAAACCCATATAGTACTCTGCTGTTCCAAAAATAAACCTCATCAAAACATTTAAAATTAAAAAAAAAATTCAACACAAATAAAAAAGTTTTGGAGAGTACTTTTACCACGATATTTCCGCAAAATTCACACTAAAATTCGCACTGCACCATAAGCAGCGCATATACCACATCTATTTTAACACTCGTCGTTCATTATGATGCTGGACAAATTTAGAAGTTTACAAGAGTGTAAGAGGAACATAGAGGGGGATGAGGGGGCGGGAGGAAGCTCTTATTTGTTAAGCGATGCATATACGAATTAAGTGTACCGAAAAAGACCGAAAACAGTATCTGAAAAAAGAAACGGTTACACTAGTATTATTATTTGTATATAAAACTTTGTATCCACAGTTCATAGGTCATGGATCCATTTTTGAATTTAGTTTTTACATTTTTAGGGTCTTAGTCTAGTTTTAAAAACCTATGTGATCAACAATTCATTTTCGTGCAATTATGGGAAAAAATTCCAAGGAACTACCAAAAACTGCTTTAGAGATTTAAGACGTTGTTAACACAACGAAAACACTTATAAACAAAGAACTTTACCTTTTTTGATAATATTTTTGAACAAAAATTAGTGTGTCAATGCAGAACATCAGAATATGAGATTCCAAAGCATAGTTTAAGTGGTTTATTATTTTTGATAATTGTTATTGCAAAGCATCGTTAATATCTTCCAACAACGTTGTTTCTATTAAGCTTAATGTTCTCCATGTCACCAAAGTCATAAGGCACCATTATAATTTCTTGTTTTAAAATAAGGGAAGAACTAACATTTCTTTTTTAACATACTGTTATGTACAATAAGTTCATACTGCAATAACTTTTCTTAAAATGACGCTATGTCGACAACTGATGACGCTAAACGAAACTTATTTTAGAATTTACCCCAAAAATATAATTACGAGATCGCTGGAGCGGACACAAAAATATTATAATATACACGAAAGAATGAAATTATTTTGTTTGCAGAACAGAACTGCATGAAGAAAACGTTTTATGCTAACAATGGAAGTATTTCTATTTGAATATAAAAAATCCTTTGTTAATGGGTTATGTTGTAAGGGTTCAAATAATTAAAATTGTCTTAATACTTATAGCGGAATTTAGATTTTAGACCCTTAACAAACATTTTTTTTTAAATATTACAAAAATTTGTTAAGATTAGAAAATTTAATATAACTAAAATAAAATGGTGAAATAGAATCAGCATTGGGATATCCAAAAATTTTCAATAACATCTGCATTTTCCTGATATTAATTCAAGAGATGTTGACCAGCAAAGCAATTAATACAAAACAAGTCTGCTCTTCAGAGTTGTTAACAGAGGTGAATGTGAAGAATTCTGGAACCTTTAAGACAATAAAATTCTAGTCTGGATGTGCAGGGATTTAGAGCCATTGCTTATGTGAATGGCTTTATTCAATCAGTTTCAAGGAATTATAGAAATGCCTTAATGCCTTGTACTTTTAAAACAGGTTGATGGGTGTCTCAATTCACACAAAACTAATTAAGTTCCCTTCTCCAGGAAATATAAGATTATTAATATCAATCTTCCTCTTATAAAAGGCATCGAATTAAAGTTTTCAGATCAAGCTCAATAACTGTGTCTCATTTTAAATTAAAAATTATTCGAGATTCGACTTACCATCCCGTCTATCAATTTGTCTTGCTTAAAAGGTTTTTAGGTTACCGTGTTTGTTCAAAATATTGTTCGTTGAATAATTCTAAAAAAATTAAAAATTAGTAACAACATTTTGCATAAATGATGAAACAATTTGGTTTCAAAATCTATTTTTGTAAACGAGATTTTTAGTCGATAACCAATTTTTACAAATTTTAGTTGCATTTTTAAAAGTTATTATTTCTAATATAAGCAAATGCAAATTGGATGAATGAAATTTATTCGAAGTCAATATCTTTTACTATTTATGAGATATCGAAAACCGAGTATCAATTTTTACCGATTTTGCGAATTATTTTTCGTAGATTCTAATTTTTGTGAAAAAAACTTACTTCTGAATTATTATAAAAAAATTACAAAATGTTGAAAACAATATTTTCTGTGAGATAAAATTAGTTTGAATAAAATATTTTTAGTTTTTGAAAAGTTGAAACTAAGTCTTAGTAATGTTTTTTAAGGGTTTTATTTGTTGTAAGAAAACTGTCAATTCGATCTTTCTCAAAATTTAACTGAATGTTCTAAATAATATTTCTTGTAACATACAACTAGTTTGAACCCATAATCTCAAATGTTTGAAAAGATACTTGAGTCGAAAATCAATTTTAAACAACTTTTATTAATGTTTTAATTTAGTTTTTTAATGTTTCTAAAAAAATGTAAATACATTTTTCTCAACATTTTACCGAATGTGGAAAACAATATTTCATACAAGATTAAATTAATTTAAACCAACATCTCAATTTTTTGAATAGACATTTCAGTCGAAAATCAATTTTTACCAACTTGTAGTAATTTTTTGAGGTATAAACTCACCTTTTGTAAAAAATACTGATTTTTCTCAAAATTTTGCCAGATATCAAAAACGTTATTTCTCGTTGCATAAAATTATTTTAGATAAAATCAATTTTTTTTCGTAAATATTCAATAAGAAGCGTTATCGGTTCGTGAGATATTTTCAAAATCAAATGGGGTAGCGCAACAGTCCGTTTTGAACCAGGGCCTAGTGACTTACAACTCTCAACCATTCCTGTGTGCGAGTACTGTTGTCAGGAATGGTAGGACCTACAATTTTAGGCCGAATCCGAACGGCTAGTTTGAGAAAGCACTTTTTCATGACAAGAATTACTCTTGAAGGATTTGTCAATTGCTCGCAAGAGGCAGCACCCGCGAAAATTATTTTTTTTTTTAAATTGAGGTGGCACAGGCAGGGAATACTTGCATGACAGTCCAACGCACTAACCATCTCACTACCGTTAGATAGTGAGATATTTTAGGTAACCTAAAATGTTCACCTTTTTTGAATTATTATCTTTATAACAAAATTTATTTGAAGTGGATGTCTATACTGGTTCTCGAGGTACAGACGTACGAACGAACGCACACACGCACTCACAGTCATCTCTCTAAAAATCTTTTATTTCGACTCTAAACACCTTGAAATAATGTCGAGAAATGTCAAAATTTTCAATTCGTGAATCGAACCAATTACAATAACTTCCTGTGGGAAGTTAAAAACCTATATTGGGAACGTAATTTACAAGAATAATTCGAAAAAAGCTACTGTAGCTTTCTTTTCCTGCAAAAAAGCATTTACTAATAAATATGGTTTGTAATTCCCCAATTACGCGTTGGTTATACACATCGGAAATCAGACCGATTCTTTTGTATGGTGTTTCAATATAGTGGATAGCTAAAGTTTAATGTGTAAACTGCTACAGACTATGCTAAGTCCAACGCTCATATTACCGATGCATAAGTAGATCGCTTCTTGCAACCCCTTCTACGGAATGGACATCCTTCTCAATCGGATAATTCTTGATATACGTATCAAAACAAATAGCTGCTATTCGTCTCAGCGTCTCATCATAGTAAACTTATGTAAACATTGGCCACTCCCTAATTCCTTATTATCTAGAATCGATTCCAAAGCAAACAGTTTACACCTTCCTCCAGTTTGATAGAAACTTCGAGATTTTTTTAATTTCCAGATATCTCTGGAAAAATATTCTCATAAATTTATGAGGTGTTATAAAGTGGAATCGTCTAATCTGAACGACTTTACAAATCACTGTAGCGTGTCTTAAAGAAAACTTGATACCAAAATTTGACATCTAGAGTTTTTCAGTCAGTCATTTTGCCATTAAATCTTTCGACTCTGTTTTTACAAAATCTATATCAGTCAATTACTGGTCGACCATCTCTAATGGAGAGGACACATGGAAAGGACATAGTAAAATTCCCGAAGATTCTAAAGCAAATGAACTCACCAAAAATGATACAGTAATACGCATTCTATCATGTTTGGCTTGTGCTGGCATACCAATGGTAAACCAACATCAGGTCGCCTACCTTAGATTTAATGCGCTCAAGATGCTTAATATCTCTACACAGACTGCATATAACCTCGATGCCTATATGCACTGGACAGGACACTGCCTAAAAGGAAAGCAACTAATGCAGATAAGCACTTTCTGAAATAAATATTACAGAAACTTTATAGACGAGTGTACAGCTCCAGCTCAAAAACATATCAACCACACTAACTAACAAACTTTCCCATTTCATAAGTAACTAAAATTGGTTTCATTGAGCACAGACGAAAGCCTCAAGATTCATGTAGTATCACAATAGGCCCAAAAATGGCGCTAGGTATGTCCTGCTTCATCACAAAAAATCACTTCAAAATAACCTAACGGTTATTTGCACAACTTTATCCGAAATCAAAAATTTTGCGATAAAGTTGTGATTTCGACAAATTAACCCGATTTTTGAAAATAAATTGATAGTTCGAAAATTGAGAATAGGTTAGAACACAATTTATAAATACAACAATTAAATTGAAAATATTATTCTCATAAGTTTTCACAAAAATTCTGTAAAATCGAAATCACTACATTCTTCGTTCCTTTCCTTATTGTCTAAATTGAAAGTCTCGATATCATCAGTTCAATTAATACAAAATTCGTATTTATTGAAAAAATAAATAAACAAAACAAATTTTGAAACACGTAACTTTTATTTCCGATCTGTGCGACAGTTTACAAAATATTTCATTAATTACTGTTTTTAATTTATCAATTTCTTTTTTCATAAAATATATCCTACGAGTACCTATGAACGCAAACAAATAATATTTTATTCTATATTTTACTGGGCGTATACGTATTTTTTTATCGATTTTTAATTCTCAATCTAGCATCAACATTTTTCAAACCATCTGTTCTAACAAGTGTAATTCAATTAAATGTTCGATTGAAAATAACGATGCTATCGTATCGTCATTCAAAAAAAACCCATGAAACTAAATTTTCATTAGATCCTTAGAGACACCCCCTCTATAGCATATAAAACATTAGCTTTATTTTTTTTCTATACTTACTCTCAACATTTTTCTTCCTTTTTTTATTTTTTGGTGTGCTAAACATTATTTCTGCAATATCACGTAATCTATGCTTCATCATCTCGCACGTTTTGTACCCAAAAAAAAAACCACTCGTATATTATTATATGGCTCTTGATGAGTCATTGGCATTGGGAAAATCCTTAACATTGTCACTCCATTATCTTTATAATATCATCTTTATTGCTATACTCACGCTCCCTCAAAAAGCTAATCCTAAAAATTCATACAAAAAATGATTTAGTTACAACATCATGACTTAGTTCACACAGGGGGATAAAAATCAGTCATATCATCAATTTTTGTGTTCCCTCTTTAAGCAAGGGAAGAATATAAACCTATTGTTAGACACAGAGGTGGCAAAAAAAAAATGAATTCAACTTTCACAAGATTAAAAAGCTGTTTCACATCTCGGTAAAATAAAATTTTATATCCCTATAACGATTTATACACAATCTACCTACCTTCAACGTGCTTGAGAGAAAAAAACTAATTTTTGTCAAAAGACAAGAAAAACGACAACTTTTGAGACAAGAAGAAAAAAAATGTCATTAAGAAATCGTTTTCCACTTAGTCAAGAAAATAAGGAATGTCTGATGAGGGTGTGAACGAAAGGCGAAAATAATCTTCCAGTTGTTCCATAATCCTTAACATATTTTACCCAAATTTTATTCTTGCGATGATTTTCAATTTTTCGAATTTTGTTGAAAATCGTTTTTTGATAAAGTTTAACAAATTTTCTCTTTTTATGACAAAATCAAGGTGAATTTTTTCAATTCAAATTATTTCACGGAAATGGGTGTTTTTGAATATTTTTGGTTTGGAGCATAAGTGGTAAAAGCTTACACCATCTAGGGATAGGATCTCCATGTCTTCAAAACGGCCGTGCAGAATTTACTCTTTTTATGGCACAGTAAACTGTTTAATACGTGCAGCGCCGCCGTACTGCTTAAACCACAAGTCGTTCGTGTTGACGTCATTTAATTAAAGCCTTAATAAAGATTGGAAACATTGACTTATAAAGGGTGTCCCAAAATTAACGCAAGAATTGAATTTGCCGCCATTTGTGCAGTGAAGTTTTGGCAACTCTGAAAAAAAAAAACAATTTGACAGCTAACAGTATAGGGTGAACTTCGTCAACTGTGAAGAGATTAATTGAAAAATTCATGGAGACTGGATCCGTTGGAGACGCCACACATACTGGTCGTCCAAAAACAAGCCGTTCAAATGTGAATGTCGAAGCAGTGCGTGAGAGAGTTGCTGACAATCCAGGAACCTCAATTCGACGTCGTGGACAAGAATTGCAAATTTAGAACCTCACTACAGCGTATACTCAACAAATATCTGTGTCTTCATGCTTACAAAATTCAATTAACACAACAATTGAAGCCTAATGACCATGGACAGAGAAGAGAGTTCGTTGAATGGATTATTGAACATCAACAAATGGACCCTGATTTTTCGAGCAAAATCATCCTAAGCGATTAAGCACATTTTCATCTTGATGGCTTTGTCAATCGCCAAAATTGCCATTTGGGGTTCGGAGAACCCACATGTGATTGTCGAAAAAGAAATGCATCCACAACGCGTGACTGTATGGTGTGGATTTTGGGCTGGAGGCATAATTGTGCCATATTTTTTTTGAAAATGATGCTAGTCAAGTAGTGACTGTTACTGGTGCTCGATATCGCGACATGATTACATAGTTCTTTCTGCCAAAATTGGATGATATTGATGTGTCCAATATGTGGTTTCAACAAGACGGTGCCACATGTCATACAGCCCGTGAAACAATTCAATTACTGCATCAGACATTTCCAGGTCGTGTACTATCTCGTTTCGGTGATCAAAATTGGCCTCCTAGATCGTGTGATTTAACACCATTAGACTTCTTTTTATGTTGTTATTTGAAATCACAAGTCTATTTCAAGAAGCCCACAACCACCCGTGCATTAAAGGAGGAGATTCAACGCTGCATCAAAGAAATTCAGCCCCATTTATTCAGAATGGTCATGGAAAATTTCAACAAAAGAGTGCGCATGTGCATGCAAAGCCGTGGAGGCCATTTGGCCGATGTGTTATTCCATACATATCCTATGTATTTTACGAGTCAATAAAAATATAACTATCAAAAGACTAAAAATGGCGTTTTCTATTTAATTCAAATCTAGCTTTAATTTTGGGACACCCTTTACTACTCACCGTTGATGCCCTTGTCAAACTCTCTCTCAAAGAAACTATGGTCACAAGGAAAAATAGTTAAAGAATATTTTTCTCTTCTTTCAAGGCTCTTTAAGAAAGTACTACAAACAAGTTCATTGACAAAATAAATATTTTTCATTATAAAAAAACCGCATATAAAGAGTCTGCTAGAAAATAGTACTTGTAATTAAAAGTGTTGTAAATTTGTAACTGGCTGTATCTTCAAAAACTCAAATGCCAAGAAATGTTTGGTACATTTTTTTCAATTAATTTTTTATAGGTATAAAAAAATGTTCAATATTCTCAAATTTATCCAAAACATGTTGACTAGTATTCTAAAAATTGAAATTTTATTATTTTTCAAATATTCTTAAAATAGGCATTTATTATATTTATTTATTGAATTCGTTAAACAAACCACCGTTAGAACTCAAGACTAATATAACATTTATTCCGATTAAAAGATTTACAAGAAGATAAACTGAAGTGTTGAACAAATTTAATTTAAATGTTTTACTTTTAAAATCATCGCTTATAGAATATACCAAAAATTAATACTTGTTGTAAACTGAAATCAATTGGTTGAGGGGACTGTTTTTACCATAGCTCGATTTGCTTGATGTAGGAAGTAAAGGAACTTGTCTTCTAATACTTGAACGGCTATAAATAAAGTTTAATTGTTCCAAAATTGATGGTGATATGACTGACCCATTGATTAATTTTATAATAAAGCATAGCTGAATGTACTTTCTGTGTTTAGAAAGCGATGGAAGATTTATGAGCGTTAGCCTATGATTATGGGGTGGAAGTTCGAGCCTATTGGACCATGGAAAGAAACGGAGGCAGAGGAGCATGAATCTTCTTTGTACTCCTTCTATTCTGTTTACATGGACTGAATAAAAGGGAGCCCATATTATGCAGCCATATTCCAATACTGGTCTTACAGATGATATATAAAGAAGTTTAAGAATATATGGGTCGCGAAAATCATGTGAAAACCATTTTATAAATCAGAGTGTCTTATTTGCTTTTTTAATAATATAGTCAAAGTGATTTGTAAACGTTAATTTTGAGTCAAGAATAATACCTAGGTCAGAAAGTAGAGACTTTAGTCAAATAAGAAGAGTCTAATTGATAATTGAAAGTCAAAACATTTTGTTTGTGTGTTAAACACATTGATTTACATTTTTCTATGTTTAGTAAAAGCTAAATTCGCGAAAACTATTTAGATCATTTTGTAGGAGTAAACAGTCGTCAAGTGAGTCGATACGTTCGAAAATTTTAATGTCATCAGCGTAAATTAAAACAGATGAGTGTTTTATAATAGAAGGTAAGTCGTTAAAATACAAAATAAACAGTAAAGGTCCTAAGTGGCTACCTTGTGGTACACCAGAGTTGGTATACAAATATGATGACTGCTCATTACTTAAAACTACGCTGTATGATCTATTATATAAGTACGATGAGACCCAACTAACAAATTTCTCGTTAAAGCCTTGGAATTTAAGTTTGGAAGTTAACATTTTATGGCACAATTTATCAAAGGCCTAACTGAAGTCTGTGAAGACACTGTCAACTGGTTTCCGTTTCTCAAACGAATCTAAACAAAAAGAACTGAGATGCAAGAGGTTTGTAACTGTTGACTTATTTTGAACAAAACCATGTTGACTGTCACAAATTATAGACTTACAATTAAACGTTATGACTTTGCAAATAATGGACTCAAATAACTTAGGAATGACGGACAGTTTTGCAACGGGACGATTTTGTCTACCCTTATGAACGATGTTTTCCAAATTTCATGAAAAATTGAAGATTTAAGCGATTCATTAAAAAGAATATGAAGAGGGGAGAATAAATAGGATACGCAAATATAAGAAGGTACACCATCTGGACCAGGGCTATAACAAACGTCAAGTTCTGAACCTTTACAAACGATTTCATCTTCAGAGATCCAAATAATAATTGAATTCAAATGACGGAAATCTTGTGAGAAGGCCAATGACGAAGGCATTTGACAGGAGTTCGATACTTCGAAAACATCTTTGAAAAAATTTGCAAACATATTTGAAATTTTTTCAGAGCCATGACTAAACTCATTTTTGAAAAACATGCAGTTTGGATACCCGTCAATATTTCTCTTACTATTAACATAGCTCCAAAAGTTTTTTGGGTTGTTTTTTATGTCGGTTTCAGTATTCAAAACAAAGTCATTATAAGGAAAATCTGAATAGTAAATAAACATTATATATTATGACTTGAAAAATTCCACTAGCTGCTTTTTTTTAAATAAAAAAAACTGAAAACAAAAATATTTGCCACCTCAAATATTTTACGAACAAAAAATTATTTTATCTCAAAAATAACTGTGTGTAATAAAAATAACGCTTTTGAAATCTGGTAAGGTTTTGAGAAAAATCGAATTGACAGTTTTCTTACGAAAAATAAAACCTACACACAAATTAATAAAAGTTGGTAAACAGTGATTTTCGACTCAAAATTTCTTTTTAAAAATTAAAAATTTTGTCTTTTGACTAATTTTATTTAAGAGAAAACATTGTTTTCAACATTCGTTAAATTTGTTTGTAAAAATCCAACAGTCCGTTTTTGCATAAAAAAAATTGGTAAGAACTGATGTTCAGTCGTCGATATTTTTTGAATAATAGAAGACATTGACTTTGACTTAATTTCATCCAACTTTAATTTGTTTGTATAAGAAATAAAAACTTTTAAGAAATGCTTCTAAAATTTTTAAAAAAAAACTAGTTTTCGATTAAAATTTCGTTAATAAAAATCAAACTATTTTAATATAGGCAAAATACTGTTGATAATTTTAAAATGTTTAAGAATAATTCAAGTGAAAACTTTTTTGACAACATGAAAACCTACAAAGTTTTAAGCAAGACAAATCGACAGCTGAGCGGAATGGTCGGAACAAATTTTCCAATAACGTAATCTCAAGTTTAATTTAAATCTCGATTTCAAAATTTTTAGCGAACGCCATTCTTGAAACTTTGTTAATATTTTATCTGCCAAAAGTAAATCTAATGGAAGCTCCCAAAAACATTTGAAGCTCTTTTATGTCAGTCTGGTCAGTACATTCAAAAATTTGACAATTTAATTTTTTGCTTTGAAACTATGAGATTGAAATTCTGATGAAAATTATAACTAATATCAAATTTCAAGATTCATTTATTGCACTTTTAGATCAAAGTCAATTCCACTGTTTACTGGTTCATGTCAATAACACGATACGTGGGTATGGTAAAAATATTTCTAGATCTGCTTGTTTAAAAAAGCTCTCAAAGTAAAAGATTAAAAAGACTTACTAAATAAGAGGTTTGTCAAAAAAGTGCGTGTGGGAATTATTTTACATTTTTCTTGCTTGCAAACTATGTCTTACACGCCTTAAAAATGGACTTTAAAAAAAGGCACATCGAAAAATGAGATGAAATTATGTTATCTACAATTTTTTTAAACAAAGTTCCCCCGTTTATATCAACTCTGACACTTATTAGAGCCGTTTTTTAAGTGTTTATGTCAACCATAACCAGACCTGGTGATATCCTTAACCATTTCTCAATATTTCATTCATATTTGTTAGCTGGTTAAGATTCTATAGATTTATGATTGCCTTTCCATACAGCCTGAACAAGAGGTACAATAGTCAACGGACTATTGTGCTATTGTGAACACAGGCGGCAGATAAGGCTTTGAAAATATGGCCACTGTCAACTGTCAGATTTTGGGATTGGTATTAAAATACTCTTAAGTAAAGGCAAATTCTTCAAAAGTCAGTGTACTAATGTTGCCTTCTTTTGCCTTTCCTACTTTTTTGCACCTTCGGTTTTACCTCAAGTCCCAACCTATTACTTTAAGTGCAACAACCACATACAATTTGATGCTGGTAAAATCCACCATTATCTTAAAACAATGTTCAACTTCTGAACTAACAAAAAGGAAGTGTTCAGATAATAAAAAAGCAAAGTAAAGCACCATGCTCCGTCAAACAACCGACAGCTTTCACCTTTTCATCTAGATACGTGCAAGTTGCAAGGGATTCTGTGCTAATAGTCGAGTCGGTAGCGAACTAGCGAGTTGGTGGAAAAAACACAAAATGGAACACATGAAGTACTTCCAACCTACTTCTGCTTCTATTTTTCAACTATGTATGTACCTCCACGACTTCTTCTTGCCGCAGGTCTTATTCTTCGTCCTTAAAGGCGGCTCTAAAAAACTTACAAACAAGTTTAACCTTAACTGCCTGCATATGTTGTCTTCTTCTGGAGAAAAACGTTTTCTCTCCTGGTTTGATTTTTTTAACGTACTTTTCTTTAAAAATGTTTGTTTCACTTTTATTTTTTGTTGAAACACTCTCGGTTAGAAAATCGAGGTGTGGATGAAAAATTCAAGGTATTTCTGTATCTTTTACTGCTTTAAGTTGTTGTTGTTTTTTGGTGCTACATTTTTGTGCCGAAGTAGACAAAAAAAAAACAGTACCGTTGATGTGGTTTCGTTTCGACTACGCCATAAGTTTGTATAGACCAAAAAAGATACGGTACCTACTGCGATTTAAACTATACTACTCTACTCTCAAAAGGCACCTTCTGACATTTTGATACCGTTAAAGGTACGACGAGTACGTAGGATGTGTATCTTAAAAATGTCGGTTGATGTGTTGTTTCGGATCCCGGTTGTGCTGTACCTATCCTATATAGCTGATGTGTGTTTTCTGTTTATGCAGGACGAGGTGGTCGCCAGGATATGTGATGTTGGGAGATTGGGAGGATTCACGGTGATGATGTTTTCATGTTTGGAAAACACTTTGGGGATTTTTCAGTTTCTACTCCTAGCTCATAAGCTCTCTAACACTTCATAACACAACATAGTGATAGTATCTCTAAATTTTTAGGTACACCCGCATGTGGGTCATACAAGCGGTGCTGTAGTGCGGTTGGTTATTTTTTTTTTGAAAGTTTTCAGTGGTTTTTTTTCTCGTTCTTTTGTACAATTGAGGTTTTTGGAGGCTTTTCCTGTGGCTGCTGTTACTCTAATACTCCTAACTGGTATTGTGATAGTAAAAGCAAAGAGTTTTAACTTTATGAAACAACATTTTGTTTCATATAAACTCGTTAGAAAGATATTTTTGAAGTTTGTATCGTTTTTTGTTGTTGGTAGCAAACAAGTGTGATTTAGGAAGAAATTTTCGGACAAGAGGAAACATTTTAAGGGAACAACGAATTGGATTAAAATATATACAAAAACCTCAAGGGAAAAATTATGTTGTAAATTTTAAAATATACACATCATAGATATATGTATATGAATAGAGAATATACATACATATGTGTGTATATATATACTTAAAGTATAACAAGTGAAAGACAAGATAAATGCATTTGGGCTGGAAGAATAAATTTATAATGTTTCGCACGTGCTGTGAATTAATATAAAGGTTCTATAGAGGTACTTATACATAATATTATTATGTGGTTTTTATAGAGGTTTAAGGGCAAAAACATAAGTTATTCAATTTTCTTTTTCAGGTCAGTTGGCATGTAAGTTGAAAGTAATTTAACGTCATTCTTTACATCTCAAAGCCAATAATTTGAGTTCTACGGGAACTTTATATTTATTTAAGATGGACAATGATTTTAAGGGTATTTCTGTAATAATAAAATAATTTCAATTGAAATCAACACTAAATCCTTTTTTACAATGGATCCTAGACCAAATTTTAGTCAAAAAGTTTATGAAACTGAAAATTTAATAATTTGGTTACGTTAACATTTTTTACTTGCGACATAAAGGAACTAAATGGCAAATATTGAATACGATAAAAATGTCGAATTTGAGATTTTACTCACAACATGAATGTACAATAGTAGAGAAGTCTGAAAAAGTAGGTCCTCATAGTCAATCCGTCTTTCTGTCTGTCCTCACCACTTAAGCCCACTCCATTTCATCGATTGAGTTCAAAATTTGTGAGTAAGGACCTTAACAGCAATATAAAATTTTCCTGGTCAAAAATTGAAAATTAAAATTTTCCCAAAAACGAGCTCTCTTTATTTTTGTCTCTAATATTTTTTAATAATTTCAATAAAAATTGTTGCTTCAGAAGGTAATCACACATAGAACCTTTATTTTGTTTTTAAAAATTTTAAGGAGTTAATGAAGTGATTTCAAAAACTTTTGTTGTAATAATATTTGATGGTCAAAAACTTCAACACTTTTGGTTAAAATTTGAAAATGGGTCAACATTTTACTACGAAAATCAAAAATAAAATGTATATATTAAAATATTCTTAATAACTGCATGACAAAAATAAAGAATTTAATCAAAAGTTGAAAAAACAGGAAAAATTGTTAAAATGACTCTTTTCATACCATGAGCAAGTTCGTGTGACCCTGTCGTATATTTAATTTTTATAAGAAATACAAATTTTCAAAAAAATGCTGCTTAAATTGATTAAAATCGGTTTTAGAATAAAATTATCTTGAACAAAACCAGATATTGAAATCAAACTTCTTTCGATATGCAAAATATTGATGATAAATTTTAGTTATAAAAAAGATATTGACTTTAAATTTTTTTATCTCACACAAAATATTGTTTTTAATATTTTGTTAAAGTCTTAGAAAAATCTACATACGGTTACAGATGAAAAGTTATAAGTGTGGCCCAGCCTTCATTTTTCATATTGCTATTTTAAAGACCGATATGTCAAGAGCTATACAGAATAAAAAAAGAAAAAAAAACACAAATACCAAAAAAGCCTAAGTTCTTTATTTGAATCGTAATTGGAAGGTCGGTCGGCTTTAATTTTTTTCTCCTAAATCATTCGGTAAATAAACTCATATAGTGGAGTTAAATATCCCAAATTTCTTCGATCTTCACTGAATCCATAGTTTGCGGTCATCACTAACTATACAACTGCGATATTTTTAACATCTTGCACTCTTTAAGCCACAACAGCCCACCCCAGCATGTCGAATAAACTGAGTGTAAATTGGAAAAGGCTTCTGATAAACTTTCTGCATAGAGCAATGATTTCAATAATACAGTTCAAGACCAAACTAAAGAAGTTTGACAAAAACAGAACAAAATATGAAACGAGTGTGAGGTGTCAAAAACAGTTTATAGGCTTTTCACACCAAACCCAAAACCGGGTTTTCGGTAAAAAGTTTTCGAAAACCCGAAAATCGTTCACACCGAACATTTACACGTTTTCATTTGACATTTAAATTTGTTTAACACCGGCTGTCAAATTTTGTATTAATGAAAAAAACATTTCAGAATGTGCAGCAGAACTTTCGATATACTCTGCAATGAACTAAAGAATCTGGAAATGCACGATACAAACTTTAGCCTTATGTAGGTACTTATTAAGTTGATTTTCAGGAAGGTGTAGATCTATACGAGCTCCAAAAGAACGAATAAGATTGGGATCCCATAGAGAGGTTTAACAAAACGTTTCGATACGAACATACAAAAAGACTCCCAGTATATCACCACCGTCTCGGATGCGCATCAAATGAAAATATCCAAGTACATCCTTTCACACAGTGACGATGTTCTATATGATATGTATTCTCTCAGATTCAATTTTTTGAAAATTCTTGAAGGGCACACCTTCTACTAAGGTTTTTTTTGTGACGTCGACGTCAGTGCAGAAAAGGCCGTAACACTAGCTCTCCTCAAAGAAGAGTTTCAATTGAAGTTTTGGGGACGGGTGGAATGGGCTCACGACATGAACCAACAAGAACTGGAAGCTCGCTTGGTTGTAGCTCTCCTCTTTGTTCACTTCAACCGGTCAGAACAATTCACCAAGGAGAAGCTAATTGTGTAGAAAATGTACGATCAAATCAATAAAAAACAAAACTGTTACAACAAAAATTAATTTTATTTAAATCATTTTCATTTTTCTTTCACAACAAACTCAATCCAAAATACTGCTTATGACTATTGCTTCTGTTATCCAATTGTGCCTTCAGAATCGATATGTATTGTGGCTATCCAACAGCTTATAGGCGGGGTTGAGAAAATTCTGAACGATTTTGTGCAGGTCCTTGTGGCCGAAGCAGAAAAGGTCAATTCCTAGTTCCAGATTCGTACCCAAACCACACTCGCCTGGCTTTTCCAAAGCACTCTTCTTGATCATCTCCATCTATCAAGAGGCGATAGCCCACTGTTATGGTTTTATTCACTAGAACAACGATTCCCACATTGTGGAATGTTTTGGCGCGAATTTTCCTAGCTCGCTGCGACTTAGCCTCCACCAGAGATTTCCTTTCATACTTATTCTTCTCCACAAATGAACTTATCGCCTTTCTCATATCTCCTAAACCCTAGTGATTGAACGGAGTTACCGGAAAGTCTTTCTCCAGGTAGAAAGCGAAAGCGTCGAACATATTTGTGGCAACGAGTTCGAAGACGCATCTCTTGGAAACGTCATTTAGAACTATGAGCAAGTCTTCCTCGTCCTTGAGGTCGTTACGCCAGTAGCCATAGTGAATTCCGGTTCCTCACTTAACAAAGAGCGTTTGAAACTGTGGAGGATACTAAAAGAACCGCTAGTGTCGCAAATAGTCACCGGGGCTTTTATTCTCGACCTTGGAAAATTTTCCATACTCTGTAAATAAAAAACAAAAGGCAATAATTCTTATTTTGCAAGGAAATTTTGTAAATAACTCAGCACGACCAACAGCTATCAGCTGTTTTGTTTACATTAATTTGAGGGCTGAATTTATCGAAAGGTTTGTTTGTTTAGTTCAACTTTGAATTGCAACTAGTTTTCGCGAGATTTTATATAAAACTTGTGGTTTACGAAAACTTGTCGTTTATCAAAAATGCATGTAACTTCAAAACTCCTACATTTAATTTAAATGAATTTCTGAAACCTAATATCCTGCAGTTTTAGTTTCATTACTCTCCCAACAAAAATTTAAATAAATTTAAAAACTTCCAGGGAGTTTTCTTAATTAAATTTAATATAATTTAAAAATCTTCTATGCAAATCACATGATTCAACAATTTTATACAAAATTCTATGTTTGAAAATCAAAAATCATTTAGAAATATGTCGAAACCGAGATAATATTATGCTGTGTAGGTTGTAAATCAATTTTCAAATGATTTAAATAATTTATAAATGTATGTTTGTATGCAAGAGTTTATGTTTATGTGAATTTCTAAGCTATGTGTATAAAATTGAGCACTCAATTCACAAAAGGACATATCCCTTATTATGCATATTTTCCTCCTGGCCAGTTCTTAATCGAAATCGTTTTCTCAACCAGAAGAATATAATTTAACTTTCCCCAAAAACCTCATCCTAGAGATGGTCGATTAATCATTTTCCAGAGAATCCAGCTCATCCCATACCCTACCCAACCCATATTTCTCGTTGATATAGAAGACAAGAATAAATTTTCGTAATTCATTTCTTCGTCTTCATCGTTGTTGGGCGGCGGCGGTGTCTTCATTTGCTACAGAAGCTACATAAGTATAAATAGAGAGCGAGAGCTTTTGACTGGCAGCAAAATCAATTCAACTATATATGGAAAATTAAGTCTATCTAATGAACTTTCCACCAGGAGTCTATATAAAGTCGTAGTCATAGTTGTAGCTGTATGGATACAGAATGCAACTGAAAGATTAAGTCGCTTCAAGATAACACACATCACAAAACTGGAGACAGCCGGAAATGAAAATTAATTCCTTGAATCTCTTCCAAGTCATCATCAGCTTCAGCATTAGAATACGAGAGGTAAAGCTGAAGCTTTTGGTTTGGCTTTGGTTTTTAGGAGAGTGTGTGTCTATATGTTTATTTGTGAGATGCTCTATTATAGCTCGTATGTCCTTTTAGGAGGACGAAGAAGAAGAACAAGAAGAGTTAAAACATAAAATAAGGATATTATAAATGTGTTCCACCATCATCAACCTAAAGGAGGAAAATCCAAACCATCCAAAATGAACCGAACCGAACTGAAGAACCCAAGAGAAGTACAATATGATTCGGATGGAAGAAGTGTATAGTAATGAATTAATTTAATTGATGGCATCATTTATACCGGAAACAGAGATGACATTATCTAATTAGGCTTTCAAAAATGATTTATTGTCCGCATGTGAATTTGTCTGTCAAGGGAGATGAACAAATTTCAATTTATCTGCAAGTTATTTGATTGTCTCGACTCGACTCGAACTCAAATCCAAACTCGACTCTCGAGCGTCAAAGTGAAGAATACGCAGAGCGCCCAGTGCGGTGTGATGGTGACGTGGAGGCGACTGTGAAGAGGTTGAGGATGATGAACCCCAAGAGTTTGAGAAGACAGATATTCATGTAGTTTGTATGGGTTTAATGTCTTTCTAAAGACGATCGACGACCAACGATGATAAAGGTAGATAGTGGGGCGCTGACAGACCGGACGGCAGCAGCGCAGCAGAGACGGTGCGGTGACCCTTTTCTAATTGGTTTGATTTGGATGAAATAATCATGGGGATGAATAAGAACAAAAAAAATGAAGAAAAGTGGAATCAACCAAAGAACGGAAGCTATCTTCTTGTTTTTATTATTACTTTCTTTATTCTTTTTTTGTTGATGATTTTGTTGTCTTCCATTTCTTGCATTTATTGTGTATAAAGTTAACAATATGACAAAAGCAATTTTGTATCATTAAGAAGGGCATGGAAATGATGGGGAGACACAATTTTTACCCACTTGAAAAGCTTGAGCTGATTCTTTTCTTTTGTTTGTTATTAGAGTTTCTTATAAGAAGATTTGCATAAATCTGCCTGTTAGTTTTGTCTCTTGTCGGATTTCAATGGCTTACAGAAAATGAAAAGAAAGAAACATGATAAATTGTTGAGATACAATTTTATGATAATTTATTTTTATCAAGTAATAAATTGATTACGATTAAGAAGTGTATTTTTTTTTGTTCCCAATTTTATGATAGACAAAATTAAAAGACAGTTGTGAACAATAAGTTTAGTCTAGCCTTAGTCTTTGTTATATTCTTAGCTTTTGTTTGTTTTTGTTTTTGATTCAGATTTTTTTTGTAAATTAAATTCATGTTTTCAAAAATACTTATAAATATATCGAATTTTCCTAAGTACATTTTTTCACTATAACAACAAAGTTTTTCATAGAACAAAATAATTTTGAAACCAATATGATATTTTTTTTTAATATATTCGAATCACCATCAGTTTTTATCAAATTTTAGTAGATACTTATTTTTATGAAAAAAAAACTGAATGTTTCTTAAAATTTTAATAAAAAAATAAAATAGTACTTCGAATTAGGTAAAATTACTTTGAAGGCAATATCTTTAGTTTCTGACAACACACTCGTATTAGAGTAGAAAATCAGTTTTAAACTACTTTATGTAGTGTTTTTTAAGATTTTTCTATTGTTTAAAAATAATTCTATAGCTAGGTAATAAAATTTTTGTTCATAAAATATTCAAGATGACAAATATTGTTGCTTAACATTTTTGATTCATAAACCTGTTAATTGATTTTAGTTTTAAAATAACATATTTTTGCTATCACTTTGCATTGTATAATGAAAAATTTAATTGAAGACGCTATCGTTATAGGTTAGTGTGATATTTTGAAATTCCTTTTTGTATTTGTATTGTATTTGATGTTCATAATTCCACTCGCTGTTGAGATATGATTTTGATTTAAATTCTAGAGACATCGAAACTTGAAGAAATGCCAAAAAAATAAAAATAAAATGCCTATGAAAATAACTTCCTATGTAAGCTTAACAAGTATTTAAAACAAAATTTAAAGAAGTACCGCAAGTCCAAAGCTTGAATTTAACTCCCATCTCCTGGCTGGTGCTCCTGCAACTTACTTAAGCCTCTTGGACATTATTGAATTATGCTCCAGAAAAATCCCCTTTAAGAGTTCAAATGTAATACTTGCGTTTCTAGTATACGCTCGAGCCAAACTTCGGTCATACTGTCAAGTACAGAGATTCGTTCTTTAAGTGTACAACGCGAATGTGGAATGCTTTAAAGCACTCTGTCTTTCCCAGCCATTGCAATATTCAGGTATTTAAATCCCTTTTTAAACCCCCCGTTCCCTTTCCTAATACTCACACTGTTTCTACATTATAAGGGGTAGTAATATCCCCTTAAATGTGAAACTTATTATAAAAAAAAATAGGTAGGAAAAGAATTCTTTTCATTTCATTTTTGAAAAAAATTACCAACTTTAAAAAATAAAGGGGCTGGGATGCGAAACACACCGATAACTTACCATCCCATCTGTCTATTTGTCTTGCTTAAAATTTTGTATGTTTTCGTGTTGGGTAAAAAAAACAACATTTTTCAAAAATAGAAAACGATTAATTTGAAAATCTAGTTTTGTTACATAGATTTTTATTAAAAAAAAAAATTTTACCAATTTTAGTAGCATTTCTTAAATTTTTACAAATTGGATGAACAAAATTAATTTGAGGGATATCAAGATTCGAACATCAATTTTTGGTAGATTTTATTGAAAAAACGGACTGTTGGATTTTTATAAAAAAAAGTTTGAAGACAATATTTTTAATTTTTAACAGCTTTTTGAGTCGTAGCTAAATTTTTACCAAGTTTTAGTATTGTTTTATTGTTAGGAAACTGTCACTTAGATTTTCCTTAAAATTTTACTGAGTGTTGACAACAATATTCTTAAATAAAAAAGAGACTGGGGTGCGACCCACACTGATAACTTCCCATCCCGTCTGTCGATTTGTCTTGCTTCAAAGTTTGTCTATATTTTTTACCAAATTTGGGTACTATTTTTTGTAGATTTTTAATTTTTGAAAAGCTATTTAAATTGAAAGTAAATTTTTACCAAGTATTAGAATTGTTTTTTTTTAGAGTTTTATTTTTTGTAAAAAAACTGTCAATTCGATTTTTTTCAAAATTTTACTGAATGTTGACAACAATATTTGTTGAAAGATAAAACTTATTAAAAGCCAATATCTGCAATTTTTGGAAAAATATTTGAGTCGAAAATAAATTTTTACCAACTTTTGTACATTTTTTTTTATGTTTTTATTTTTTGTAAAAAAACTGTAAATTCGATATTTCTCAAAAATTTGTCCTAATGTTGAAAACAATATTTCTTATGAGCAAAAATTAATTAGAAGCTATTATCTCAAAGTTTTGAAAAGATATTTGAGTCGAAAATCAATTTTTACCAACTTTTATTAATTTTGTTTGAGGTTTTTATTTTTTGTAAAAAAAGTGTCAATTCGATTTTTCTCAACATTTTTCAGAATGTTGAAAACAATATTTCTTATAAGATATCCTAAATTTTAAGTTTGTATCCTAAATTTTAAGTTTTTGAAAAGATATTTGAATAGATATTCAATTTATACCAACTTTGAGTAATGTTTTTTTTAGATTTTTATTTTTTATAAAAAAAACTGTCAATTAGATTTTTCTCAAAATTTTATCAGATATCAAAAACATTATTAGTCGTTGCACTAAATTGTTTTGGAGATGAAATCATACTTCAGTCGTAAAATTTTAGAGGTGACAACATTTTTTTTTTCAGTTTTATTGATTTAAAAAAAAACCGTTATATTGATTTTTTTCAAAAAATATATTTGTTTGGTATCACGTTACAATATATTATATAAAATTTAATTCAAGTCTCTAGCGTTTTTGGTTAGTAAGATATTTAGGGTTAACCAAAATATTCACCTTTTTTTCAAACTGCTATGGTAAAAAAACCACCCACGCAATTTTCTTGAGAGCCCTTTCTGTATCTGTCTGTCTTATTATCTGTATAACAAAATTTATTTGAAGTTGATATCTCTTCTGGTTCTTGAGCTTTGGACGACGAAAAAAACGTCGTGAACGTACGGACGTACGAACGTACGTACACACGCACGCACAGACATCTTTCTAAAAATCTTTTATTTCGACTCTAGGGGCCTTGAAACGTCGAGAAATGTCAAAATTTTCAATTTGACAAATCGGACCCATTACTATAACTTTCTATTTGAAGTTATTAAAAATAATTTAAAGCCTTTATCTCAAAGTTTGGAAAAGATATTTAAATCGAAAATCAATTTTTACCAACTTTTATTTATTTTATTGTTTAGGTTTTTATTTTTTTGTAAAAACTGTCAAGTCGATTTTTCTCAAAATGTTTGCAAAAAAATATTCGTTATAAGTGATAATTAGTTTTGTTAAATATTCTTTCAAGTTTTTGTTTTTTGTAAAAAAAACTTTTAAAACTATTTTTTAATAGATGAAAGTAGTTAAAAATGAGGCAAAATATCAATTCGATTTTTCTTAAAATTTTACTGAATATTGACAACATTATTTATTAATGGAAGAAAGTTGTTTAAAGCCATTATCTCAAGTTTTTGAAAAGATCTTTGTGTCGAAAATGAATTTTCACAAACTCTCATTAATTTTTTCGTTTAGGTTTTCATTTTTTGAAAAAAAAACTATCAATTCGATTTTTCTCAAAATTTTTCAGAATGTTGAAAACAATATTTCTTATAAGATAAAAAGTTGGAAGCCATAATCTTAAATTTTTTAGAAGATATTTGCGTCGAAATTAATTTTTTTACCAACATTGAGGAATGTGTTTCTTTAGGTTTTTATTTTCCATAAGAAAAACTGTCAATTGTATTTTTCGCAAAATTAAACCAGATGTTAAAAACTTTATTTTTCGTTGCACGTTGTACCGTAAATTGGATTTTGTTTTTCAAAAAATATATTTGTTTGGTATCACGTTACAAATTTTTATATAAAATTTAATTCAAGTCTCTAGCGTTTTTTGGTTCGTAAGATATTTAGGGTTAACCAAAATGTTTACCTTTTTTTTTAAACTGCTATGTTAAAAAACCGCCCACGCAATTTTCTTGAGAGCCCTTTTTGCATCTTTCTGCCTTATTATCTGTATAACAAAATTTATTTGTAGTCGATATCTCTTCTAGTTCTTGAGCTAACAACGAAAAAAACATCGCGAACGAACGTACACACCCACTTGCAGACATCTTTCTAAAAATCTTTTATTTCGACTATAGGGACCTTGAAAAGTCGAAAAATTTCAAAATTTTCAATTCGACACATGGGACCTATTGCAATAACTTCCTATGGAAAGTTAAAAATGGCACGCAATATTTCTTTCATACTCTTTTAAATTTGGATAAATGAAACTCTGAATTGTTTTTTATTAGACTGAAAAAATAAGTTTAATAAATAAATAAATATTTAGAATTTTAAAAATAAATCCTTTTCTTGAAAAGGATATACACTCCTCGTCAACTGAATACGCACACATATTTTTTAATATACTTTATGTGATGGTTATTATGCCATTTGTTGATGCTAACTATTCCTTTATTTATTTTTGTTTATTTCAAAAATTAAAAACGGCTTTTACCGCATACAAATTTTATAAATGAAGATCACCATTGCTTATCCTTATATTTACTAACAGATTGCCTTTAAAATTGTTTTCTGTTTCCAAAACTCCTTCCCCTATACAATTTTAATAACATAACACCTTTTATACCAAGAAATAAAAAATAATTAATTCTATAATTACATTTCTGAAAGAATAAATTCACAGAACTTTGACTAAATTTCATCATCTAACAGCAACTGATAATGATAATGGTGGATGATGGTTATGATTTAATATCCCTAACTACCAAAGTTATTCCTTGAACAAAAAGTAAAAAAAAAACAACATGAAAACACGTAATTAAAACTTAATCCATTTAAAGGACATAACAAGCTGTTGCCATTGCGAAGACCTGCCTACTGCCCTCCCCCAACAACAAATTATAATAATATCGTTTGGCCCATGTTCTTCTCAATAGGTTGGTATAACTACCATCAATCTAAAAAAGTAAATACCAACACCTTGCTAACCCTTCCCATCCATGATTGATGATGATATCAGCAATTTATTTAAAGAGTTCTTATTCCAAATCAGATTTGACAAGGGTCCTTTTTGCCGTAGTATTTATTTATTTATTTATATTAAAAACAAAAAAATATGTATATACGCAAAGTACATCCTCTTGAGTAGGTATTATAGGCCATCGTTCAACATTCTGTCAAAACTATAAGTACCTTCCTATATACAAAGCATATACATATATATATATATATAAACCTTCCTCTGAGATACAATAATGAGCAATATATATTCCCATATCGTTTGCATGATATAAAAAGGATCTTATAACATCATATCGTCCTTATAATACGAGTATGTCTGAATGTTCTATACAAAAGAGTGACCGCTACAACACTAATTTATAATTAAATAGAAAAGTTTAAATTAGATTTGAACATCTGGGCTAAAAAAGGAACCTTCTTTTGTGAGGTAAGGGTATATTTATATATAGGTTATGCCCGAATATATTATAAATACTCTGTCTGTACTCATATCCATCAAAATTCATGTGAGCTACTTGAAAATCACAAAATTGTCCACCATCAGTCCTTTTTCTGCAGAAGACTCAAACTTTGTATGGGTTGGGTTCCTATAAGTTTTTGTGTATATAGTTTATTTTATTGATGCTAAAGGAAAGGAGGGTGATGATAGGAAAGGCGCAGACATTTTGCAGCTTGAGTCAGCATTTAATTCAACAAGCCATAAAGAGCAAACACCTTTCTTATACAGGGTATACATGAGAGGGTTCTTAAATTTGAACAGTGCCTCTGCATTGATACGTGCACGTTACGCATATCGAACAAAAAAGTTAATCTGACTAACTTTCTAGGTTTCTGCACATAGATTAAACACCCTCCCACCCCCTACCCTCACTGAATTCAACCTGCTTATGCGGTAGAATAAAAAGGTTGACAACCCTTATTTCCTCTACTACATGATGTCTATACACAAAGAGAAAAGTTTAAATTGTTTAATTTAATTGATTTTTAAGTTTTTTTTTGAAATTATTTACAATGTTGAACTTTATTAAAAAAGGACTGGAAAACACATCCTTTTCAGAATCGATAAAGCTGTTGCACTAAGTGTTTTAGGAAAATATATCGAACAAAAAAACTATTCTACGTTAAATAACACAATGAAATGATACAAATCTGTTGAAAACAACAATGTCCCTTGTTAAATTAAACAATTACATTATAAATGTTGTAAAAAAACAAGCATTTTTAAATTTAAAGGAAGAACAAATTAAAGCTTTCTGTACCTTAGATGTATTCCTCTGAGTGTAGCAATGCTTTGATTTCCGAAATAAGAGAAAAATGGGTTGATATATAAAATACATGTATGTAGAGATTGTTCTTAAGGACCAAACTATCATAATACACAATACATTTAAGCGCATCACATGTCTACACAAGATACACCTATACCATACATTTACAATGTTAGATAAATTAAAGTAGTATACTTTTCAAGAGCATTTATTATGCTGAGCAGGGTGAAATGATTTAAAATAATCATGTACAGCCATATAGCCAAGCTCCAGCAAGGATATAATGATGTTGACCGCAATTCTCAAAAAGGAGGCGAGACAAGTGTATTTCAATGATTTATAATATTTGTGTGTTTGTTTATCAATTGAATTGAGTGATGGTATAGGGAGGTTGTTTGTATATGTATAGAATCAAAAAGTATGTATCTATATTTGTTTGTATTGTTACATCGATTTTAAACTTGAAACTAAGTGAGCAAAATATGAGATGAATGACCATAAATGACCGATTCATATGAACAAGAACATGAAAGATTATATAAAATCGATTAAGGATTATTATTGTTCCAAGTCAAGTATGGGTTACTAAATGTATGACATGAAAAGGACAAAGGGTCATTAGTGACAGTTTTGTAATTCATTTACATTAATTTGTTTCTATTTCAAGAAGTTTAAAAATGAGACCCAAAGTAATTAGTTCCTTGAGGTGATTAACAAAACTAAATTGTGTTATATCATAAAGTTTAACTTTAGATTTTGATCAAACTTCTGTGTGGCCATTACTTTAGTTTTTTTACTAACTGACGTTTGTAAAAATATGTGTGACAATTTACGACGTTTTAAAGTTCTACGAATCAAAATCAATAGTCTTTAGATACATGTGATATGTCTTTTAATCTTCTTTAATTCAAGAACGAGAAGAGATATCAAATCAAATCAAATGGGGTGGTGCAACAGTCCGTTGTGAACCAGGGCCTAGTGACTTACAACTCTCAACCATTCCTGTGTGCGAGTACTGTTGTCAGGAATGGAAGGGACCTACAATTTTAGGCCGAATCCGAACGGCTAATTTGAGAAAGCACTTTTTCATGACAAGAATTACTCTTGAAGGATTTGTCAATTCCTCGCAAGAGGCAGTACCCGCGAAAATTAATTTTTTAAATTAAGGTGGCACAGGCAGGGATTGAACCCAAGACCCCTTACATGACAGTCCAACGCACTAACCATCATGCCACGGGTACTACGAGAAGAGATATAGCTTTAAAAAAAACACGTGTGATTTTTGTTTAGTGTAGCAATTACAGTGATATTAAATTAAAATCGATTTTAAACTTGAAAAGAGGCTGAAATTCGCCCCACGCTGATAACTTCACATCCCGTCTGTCCATTTGTTTTCTTTGTTTAAAAAGTTGTCAGTTGAATTATTCTTAAAAATTTAAAAATCGCCAACGATATTTTGCAAAAAATGAAATATTTTTGATGAACGAGATTTTGAGTCAAAACCCATTTTTTCCAATTTTAGTAGGATTTCGGTAGAGACACTCCGCAAGGAGGTGTTCTGTCCCCTTTTCTGTTAACGAACTGCTAATATTCCTTGAGAGGGAAGGCTACAGAGTGATTGCGTATACCGATGATGTTGCTATAGCCGTCACAGTAGAACATTCTAATACACTGAGAGTACAACGCACTGCATGTCTCTGCATAAGCGGGGCATTAAGAACCACACCCTCAGCAGCGTTGGACACTCTCGTCCATCTGACACCCCTCGACATCTTCAGAAAACAAGTGGCAGCGATTAAAGCTATAAGACTGAACGCCTCATCTCAATGGACCAACATCAATGTGGGGCACATTTCGAACCTCTTTGGTTCTACACCAAAGTACATAGACTACACTATTCCTAAACCCCTATTTGGAAAAAAACTTCCAGGTATCCATTCCATCCAGAGATGAATGGGAAGACAAAAAACTCCTGGACGACAAATGCATCCCTTTTTATACGGATGGATCCAAGACAAATGAGGGAGTTGGTAGTGGTGTGTACTCAGAAAAGCTTGATCTAAGAATCTCATTCCGCCTAGCTAATCATTGTAGCGTCTTCCAAGCAGAAATGTTAGAGATTAAAGAGGTTTCTCTCCTGGCTAAGTGAAAACGTGATATCAACTCCTGATATCCGCATCTTCTCTGACAGTCAGGCTGCTATTAAATATCTTCACAGTGTCTCAACCAAGTCTCAAACGACCCTCGATTGTCGATCGTGTGTTATTTAGATGGCGCAGCAATTTAACATTCACCTCTGTTGGGTGCCGGGCCACAGAGACATTACAGGAAATTGTAGAACCAATGAACTCGATAAAAATGGAACCGTCATACCAATTTCACCTGAAAGGGAGAAGATAGGTATACCGATAACTACATGTAAACTTCTGCTAAAAGAAACAGCTTTTAAGATAGCAAACTCTAATTGTCACAATTTACCAACACAAAACTCATTTGACCTTCACTGGACCTAAGGCGCTCTAAAGAATTTATATCTCAAAGCAGACTTCATATAAGCTCCCTAATGTCTGTCCTTACGGGACACTGTCTTATAGATAGACACGCAATACGACTTGGTGTAGCCTCAAATGACTTCTACAGGAGCTGGATGAACGAGGAAGAACTCTCACCTCTCTGCACTTGACCTGCTCTTTTACTTAGACGCAAACTTCATCTGGGAAAATACTCTTTTGATAATCCGAGTGCTCAAGAAGTAACTCTCTAGATTCATGTGGTATCACAATGGGCCTTTACTTTTGGCCAAAGTATGTGAATCATGAATTCGCAGCCACTTTAACCTAACCTATCCTAGTAGGATTTCTTAAAAGTTTTTACTTCTTATAAATATTTCTTATAAACGTACGGAATTTGACCGATAGCATTGATTATAACGCAGTTGTTTAGGGCTTATTTGCATAGACTTGCGACTTAAGAAAACCCTACAAGAAAAAGTATATAAAGGGACAAAATCACACGATTTGTCAAAAAGTTGGTCAATTCACGTCACTTGGGCTCGAGGTAACCATACCAAAAAACTGCTTGAGCAAAATATCGATTCAGTCTTGAGCTACGTGGCACGTAACACCATCTTTTTGAAACCGTATGTCTTTGGTCTCCATATCATCCCATTCAACCACAATAAATTGGTGATCATTGACATGGCTATCGTTGACGGTGATGGCCTGGTCAGCTTCATTTTTGAAGAAGATCGGACAGATGATAGCACTTATATGATTTTCGACCTAAATTGGTATTAACTTCCAACTGCTCCAAAATCCAAATCCCCAAAAACACACGACGCTGCGTATAGTCCTTTGGTTTCAGAGTCTGGGTCAGTTGAATTTTGTATGAATGCTGTGATGTGCCAGGCCAATTCTAGTGAGTGAGGGGGAGTTAACTACCTCGGATTGTGCTGTGCACATTTTTAAAAAGGGGGCAAGGCATGATGATACTAGAGAAAACCAATTTTGTTGATAAAGTTTAATAATTTGAACATACTGTCCAACGCTGTAAATTGCCATAACGATACGCCTTTAGTGACACATTAAAAAAAGATACCTATATAAAATATGGAATTATCAAAGTCTTTTTATTTTAAGTTTATATTTTAACATCAATTATTGAACTAACATTTAAGCATTTCGAGCAATAGTTTAGTGTAACGCATACATAACAAAATACGGAATTCCTGAAAAAATTTCTAACCCATTTTCAAAACTAATATTCTTTAAGAACTTTTAGTTAAATTAAATTATTTTTTTTAAATAAGACAGTATTTAAAACTAATGTGCTCTTAAAACCTTGTCCCTTTAACAATATCAAAAAAAAAATTATTTTTATTTTTCTCATCTCCTTCACAAAACTCATCTTTATCATTAACATATTTCTTTTTTAACCAACAATATTAATGACTTAAACCTTTTCGCATTTCTTCCACAAGGAAATAATACAAAATGCAAAAAAGCTAGGTGATTATTTTGCACCCAATTTAGATAAATTAGATACTTTTCTTTCTTTACATTCATGTATAGATATTTTCTAATTAGGACCTTACCCTCTGCCATTTCTCTAAGGACCATTGACCATTTACTTTATTTTGCCACACAGCAATCAGAAATTACGTAAACAAAACACGAACACAAAAAGTTGATGAAAAAAGAAAATGAATTCTTTCAAAACGAACAAAAAAAATTAATTAAAATAATTATGTAGGTATTTCTTCTTTGAAATTTAAATATTCAATTCTATCTCTCCAAGGACCTTCGAGAATCAAGATTTTTTTTTTTGGTTGTTACTAAAAATAAAATCATTTCCATCGAAATGTTATGATTATTCTTGTATCCGGTTCAACAAGCAACGATTTAAATCCTTTTCCTGTTTGATTCTTCCCTTGGGAGTGACAATGCAAATTTTTGCAAATCTCCCTCAAAATATAAAAGAACGGAAGGCACAAAAGTAACACAAAAAAAAAGATTCCCCAAAATCCTTATACATAGGTCACGAAAAAAGGAACAGTAAAAAATCATACCTGACGTGTACCTATATAACCTTACCCAACTGTAGGTATAGCTACTTCAATCGAATTGAATCTCCTGAGGACTGTTTTGGGAAGAAATTCAAATTTTATTGCCGCCCTTTTATTCATTTACCTTTTTTTCGTTATCATCATCGTCGTCTACGTCGTCGTCGGTCGCAGGTCCAAACCAAATCCAGGACCAAAAATTTCAATTTCAAAATAAAAAAATACAAAACAAAAAAAAAATCAAGAAAAAAATTGGAAAAGAATTAAAATAAATGAAAAAGAGAAATAAAATCAGTTTTTCAGCCTTTAGCCTTTATGCATTTACATATATTTTGAATATTTCCGATTTTGACACTAAACATAATTTAAAAGGTTTCATTCTCATCAATTGATTGAAGTGAGGCCAACAATTATAATCAACGATAACAATGACGACGATGACTCACGTTATAAATGACGATGAAAACGGTGACAGCGAAGGATGAAGGAGCATTGATATCAAAGGACTCTCTAAAAAATTCCTATTAAAACTCCAATGAAACTCAATCACATTTTTAGTTAACTTTCCTTACAATTTTAGCTGTTAGTAGATGTAAATATATAATATCAAAGGTTTTCTAAACTTATTCTAATTCAAAGGTATCAATGTCCTGTCCAATGGCGGTGGTGTTGATTTTCATAGAAATCGTCAGGATAAGGATAAGATTGTATAAAATCGGATTGAATTTAAAGTAGAGAGGGAGGAATTAATATTTGATTGTAACAAATCTGTACTTACATTATCTACAAATAGAGTGAAATATGTCGAAGAGAATTTTGAAATGTAAAAAGATAAGAGTTTTGAAATCCTGAGAGCAAAAATTTCTACAGGCAAAAAAATCTACGGAACTTTAATGATGATATTAATGTCAAATTATCAATTTCAGATTTGAAAATTAAATACTTGATTTAAGGTACATTATTGGGGCACTACAAAATGAAGAAAAGAGGCTGGGATGCGACCCACACTGATACTTGATTACCTTGCTTAAAAGTTTCTAAGGTTTTTGTGTTTTGTTAAAAATGTTGTCAGTTGAATTATTTTTAAAAATTAAAAAACTACCAACAATATTTTGCATATGAAATAGTTTGATTTGGAAATCTATTTTTGCTAACGAGATTTTTAGTCAAAAACTAATTTGTTAAAAGAAATAAAAATTGAATGATTTCAATTAATTCGAAGTCAATGTCTTCTATTATTCACGAGATATTGAGAACCATACATTGATTTTTGCCAATTTTGCGTACAATTTTTTGTAAATTTTAATTTTGTATATAAACTGACATTTAGATTTTCTTAAAAAATTACTTGATCTCGAAAACAATATTTTCTGTGAGATGAAATTAGTTTGAAGCCAATATTTTTGATGTTTGGAAAGATATCTGAGTCGAAATTAAATTTTTTGGTTTTTATTTCATGTAAAAAAAACTGTCAATAAAAATTTTATTGAATGTTGAAAACAAAACAACATTTAATTGAATGTAGAAAACAATATTTCTTATAAGATTAAATTCGTTTGAAGCCATAATCTCAATTTTTTCAAAGATATTTGAGTCAAAAGTCAATTTTTACCAAATTTTAGTAATATTTTGTTAGGTTTTATTTTAATAAAAAAAATACTGCCATTTCGATTTTTCTCAAAATTTTACCAGATTTCAAAAACGTTTTTTCTCGTTGCATAAAATTACTTTGGAGATAAAATCATTTTTGTTCGTAATATATTCAAGGTGACAAATATTTTGTTTGCAGTTTTTTTGATTTATAAAAAAACATTAATTCAAATTTTGTATATATATTTATTTGATATCACTTTACAATATATAACATACGAGTACAATTTAATTTAAGTCTCTAGCGTTATTGGTTCGTGAGATATGTAAGGTTAGCCAAAATGTTCACCTTTTTTTAAATTGATATGGTAAAATAACCACCCACTCAAATTTTTTTTTTGAGAGTCTGTTCTGCATCTTTCTGCATTATTATTTCTATAACGAAATGTATATAAAGCCGATATTTCTACTGGTTCTTAAGGTATGAACGACGAAAAACTTACATACACTAGCACAGGCATCTTCTTCTTGCAAAATGACAAAATTTCAATTTGACAAAGAAGACTGATTACTATAACTTCCTATCTGAAGTTTAAAACACATTTCAATAGTTAGCGTGTTAAAATGCTGTATTTTAAAATACTGTGTGGTCAAAATTCCACAACAGGTTTCACTAGCCTATCTCATATCCTTTTTCCTTTTTTAACGTTCCTTTCGTCGTTGCGGCTCCAAAATAATTTAAGAGTTCAGTAGAATCCTGCTTTCCATTAGTTAGTGACCTGCTCTTATTGTATTTTGGAAAAGCAAACAAAATAGGTTTCAGTGGTAATGCGGTTGTGTGACAGAGGGTCCACATTTTCATTTACTTTAGAAATATTTGACGGATCGTCATAAAATAAACAATTGTGTGACGGATGAGTCACGAAGATAACCTATTGAGTGTGTGACAGGTGGTCCACACAAGGAGAAAACGAAAGTGTGCATCCTTTCTATAGTTTGCACACCAACCTATAACTAGTATGACTTAATGCCCAACGTAAAGTGTCGGAATACTAAGTAAGGTTGCGATGTGTTTTTCCCTTTCCCTAAAATTGTCTGCACGGAAGTCTAAGGGTTTATAGTCTAAATTGCGAACTATCGGATTCTGCTTTTCAATCTTGGTTGAAAAATGCCAAGGTTCACGAACTATTTCCTCAAGTTATTAACCTGTGCCGGTTTGGGCTGGGAGATTTTATTCTCAAACTTTCAAAAAAATTTCGTTTACTTTTTAGACCAATTGGATTCGACGGATAAGAACTGAACTCGTCCATTAAGCCAAGGTTGGTGTTGAAATCACCAATGTGAAAGAGACCACAAAGGTTTGACTGGTTCTTAAATCGGCATGCACCCAGCGAAAAAGCAGTGTGTCGCAGTTAGACCGAAAGAGAAAACCAGATCATAACAAAAGGTCAGAGTAGAATGGCACACTTGTCGTGGACTTTTGGATGAGGGAAGTTCGCCATGAATATGGCACTTTTTAGAGAAGCTAAGAAGAGTGAACATTTTTTTTAGGAAAAAAAGAAAAGAAGAATCGTGTTAGTTTTGTGTTGGATGAAAACTAAATTAAAATTGAATAAAGAAAACATACAAATTTTGATGAAGTCGTGATTGCGAAGCGAGGAAAAGAAGAGGCAGGATCGATTTTATAATTTCATCTTATTTGAGTTTTAAGAATCAACTTTGAAATTGTGTTCGAATTCATAAGATATTTTGTTTTGGATCTTTTGGTCTTTTTGTTTTTGGAATGGAAATTAAAAACTTATTTCATTCTTTCCCAACGTTCCTTACTTCTATAGAAGTGTCTTTATTCAATATTTTACATTATTTCACATTAATTCTATTATTTTACTTCCATTCCTGCATCCTTAAAACGACGGCACTGACACAAAATTGAAAATAAAATAACAAAAAGAATATGAAATAAATAATAGACATAAACAAGAAAAACTATCAAATTAAACAGAATTGACACTTACATATATCACAGAATGTTGGCAGGTACTTTTTTGATTATAATGCTAAAGCATAGCTTTGTTTTACATTGCCTTTTCGAATTCGTTCATTTCGTTTTTGAGAAAGCATTATAAACAATTTGGTAAAATGTGAATTTCAAGAAAAAATTATCTTCTCGAATATAAGAATTTTTCTTTTTTAAATTGAAATCTATGAGAAACTAAGCAGTGGATGAACTTAACTTAAAAATTAATACATTTTTGAGATCATTAGTTTAAGTTCAGAAATTCTGTCTGAGCACGACAAATAAAAATTTAGTCAGTTTTATCAACAATTCATAATTCTGTAAGAAATTTCAATTTTGACCATTTTTTTGACAGGAGGAAATCTCCAAAAGACACTTGGCAGTATTCGACACCAAGTAGTATGGGACTCTTAACCACTAAAACCACCTCTTCATCAGGACCAATTTTGAAGGATCGACTTCCGATTTTTCTTTCTTTATTTTGTACAACCACTTTGGGGGAAGTTTAAACTTTTAATACTTTTCCATGTGTTTTTTTTAGACCATAAGTTCATGAGGCTTGGTTCTTCTTAATCTCCGAACATGGTTTCTTATATTCAAGACGGACTTTATTTCAGAATTAGTATGACTTTGCAGTCTCTGGTTGTGCGATACAGCGTATTTTTTAACAACTTCTGTAACCATTTCCAATTGTAAGTCACGATGTAGATCGGTATTTCTTATATACCAAGGTGCATTAACTATTCCACGAAGAACTTTGTTTTGGATGATTTCGGTATTTGTTTTCCTTGTACAGCCCCATAATTGGATTCCATAAGTCCAAACAGGCTTTAGTACTTGATTATACAGCATTGTTTTGTTTTGGATTGATAAATTAGAGTTGTTACCAAGTAACCAATAGATTTGTCTATATTTCAAGTTAAGTTCTTCTCTTTTTTTTGATGTGCTCTTTCCACTTAAGCTTTGCATCCAAAGTCATCCCAAAGTATTTGCCGTATTGGCGTAAGGTACAGAGTGATTATTAATGATTAGGTATTAGAATATTGCTTATCTTTTTATTTGTAAAGCTTATATGTAAAGATTTTGTTTCATTGAGTTTGATACGCCATTTTTCTGTCCAAGCTCTCACTGTGTCGACGGCATTTCGTACTTTTACTGCTGCCTTAGAGACACATTTGTCGGGTACCAAGATTGCGGTATCTTCTGCAAAAGTAGCCATTATGGTGTGATTACCAACTGGAATATCCCTTGTGTATAGTAAATACAGGGTAGGACCTAGGACACTTCCTTGTGGTACACCGGCTTCTATTTTCTTCAAATACGAGTATTCTTGATCGTACCTTACTCTAAACAATCGGTCTGAGATGTACGATTTTAATATTTCAAAGTACTGCCTGGGAAGATCCCTTTGCAGTTTGTACTCAAGTCCCTCATTCCAAACCTTGTCAAAAGCTTGAGCAACGTCTAAGAAAATAGCTGAACATACTTGTTTTTCTTCTAATGCCTATTCTATTACATCCTAAATTCTATGAACTTGGTCTATAGTGGAATGTTTATTTTAGCAAAACTAATGGTTTGGGATTAACCTTCTTTCTTCTATGATTTTGCTAAGTCTCTTCAGAAGCTGTTTTTCAAAATTTGTTGCCATAATTGGTATAAGCGATATTGGTCTGTAAGCCGTCACTTCTGCAGGTGGTTTACCTTCCTTGGGTATGACAATTACTTCAGCAATTTTCCAATGGTGCGGGACATACCGGTGCTTAAGGCATGCATTTATTATGTATTGGAGTTTTATGAAGGCTTTCAATGGCAGTTCTTTCATAACCTGAGCAGTAATTAGATTGTAACCTGGTGATTTTTTATTTGGTAGTTGATGTAAACACATTCTTTTTATTGCTTTAAGTCTTACAATTGGTATTTCACTTTCATCTATCTTATCAACAAACTGTTAGTTATTTTCAGCCGAATTTTGAAAATTAGATTCAATTAATTTATGAAAATTACAGAAAATAAGAGACAAAGAATTTTCCAATAGGGATTTGCTGATTTTATCAACTCGTTTGCGGCCATATTGTTTTTTTTTTAACTTTCTATCAAAATATCTTCTTTAATTTTATTCTATTAAGTGAACAATTCGCAAATATCAGTCCGTCAACAAAATTCAAAATTTGCTGAAAAAATTGCTATTATTTGTGAAAGCATGCATTGATTCTGAGGCCCTCAATTTAGCGTCGTTCATAAAAACTTGGTCTGTCCTAGTCCACAACATTTGCGTCTTGATTTTTGCGTGCACCTTAAGAAAACTAACAGCTTCAGGAGGTAAAAACAAAAGACTATACACAGCGTTGTATATGCTCTTGTTGGATTTTGGAGCAGTTGGAAGTTGAACATAATTTTGGTCCAAAAATCATCTTTAGCAATGAGGCCCATTTTTGAATAAATATATATAAGCAAAAATGTAGGAATAGGAACGACACCAATCTACAAGCGATTCACGAGGTACCAATGCATCCAAACAAACGAGACGAACAGGTGCCATCGTCATCGTCCGGTACTTCTTCGAAAATGGTACAGACCAACGGCGATAGGTTATAGGTTGATGATCACCAACTTCTTGCCTGATCACATACTTTTTTCCTGATCACCAACTTCTTGGATGATATAGAAACCTTAAATATATGGTTTTAAAAGAATTGCGCTACATACCACAAAGTTCAGGACTCAATCGATTTTATTTAGTTATATCGCACCTAGACGAAACGTGCTTGATCAATTGAATTCACCCTTTTAGAATTTTTCTTGTGGAGCTTTTTTAAGTTTTATTTTTATGCACAAACCATCGCTGCCCTCAAAGACATTATAATCGATGGCATCGGTTAAATTCAGTCCGATTTATGCGTCAAAATCGTAGAAAACTAGACCTTTCCAATGAGCAAATTTGCGGAGGCAATTCACACTATATTATGTTTGACAACTACACATAATGTCATTAAAAATTGTCCCGCACTAAATAGAAAAGTATTTTAGAAAGAGCACAAGATTTTGAAACAGATTTTGACACAGTTTAGTTTATCTACAACTTTCTTTTAATAGATATGCTAAATTACACATTGCGTTCAATGTTTTAGCTTTAAGCTCTTTTGATTTTTTCATTTTAACGGTCATACAACTTTTTTATTAAACAAAGTATAAAATTGTTGAATAACATCAATCTTAAATATGATATTTTAATCTGCAATGGCCGACAAACTATGCACATAAATATTTAATATATTTTGCAAACAAATACATTTTATGTTTTTATGTATATTTTAAACGCTTGCGTCATGAAGGGCATTCAAAATACAAAAGTTCACTACCTTTCCTCCCCCCAACAATAATACATAAATCTATATAAACAAATTCTCATGATACAGGTCATAATTTAATGTTACAAAAAAGGTCACAAAAACCCCCTGAAGCCTAAGTCATTTTTTTCCATTTAATTTTTTTTTTGAGAAAATATATTGTTAACAAAATACATATACTAATACATATACGAGTATAGCACAAATAATTTTCTTCCTTTCTACCTATCAACCTATATTGTACAATATTCCTTAAGGAATCCAAAGTGTTATTCGAACCACATAAAAAGGATTTGGGTTACAAAATAAAATGTATACTCTTATTTCCTTGACTTGTTTCTTTTTTTTTTCTTAGAAATTCTCTCTTAGCCCCGAACAATTTACCGTTATTATAATGGGTGCACATTTATAACAATTCTGTACAATTTTTTTCCATGGAAGTAACAATAACAACACAAAAAAAAAACATTTATTTTAATTATTTATCTTGTAACCAACTCATATTTCAAATGAAATGAATATTGGAAACAGGAGACTTTTTATTCCTTTTCTTGTTTAAGAATAATGTATTTTTGAAATTTTTTTGGTATATTCCTAAAATTTTAACATAGATTTTGTGAAAAACCAAAACATATAAGGTAAACCAATTAAAAACAAATTATTAAACATTTGAACAGGTATATTATTTATTTTCTTTCTAATATGGTACTGGAAAAAAAATCATGAATTAATATAAAGCTAAGTTAATACAAGTTAAAAGAATGCAATCTTGAGAACTTATTATTATAAATCGAATTAAAGATTCCATTCATTGAATTCACTTGGTGAATTAAATGCAAGTAAAAAAATGACTTTTTAGTTTTTTGAGGAAAGTACAAAGGTTCTTAAAATTAAGTTATCTGGTTGTATCTTTTAGGAATATATCCCAAATTTTAAATTAGTTTTAGATGTTAAAGCAATAACTTTTAATATTTTTTTGAATTGCTTTTTTTTCTTAGAAAAATATTAAGAACTAAGAGCAATAATAGAAGTTTAATTAAATCAGCATTGTGTATAATGATATTATTTTTCAAAATAAAATTTACAACCACTTAGTTTCAATTGATTAATGTTTCCTATCATATTGTATATTAATTTTACTATTTTTTAAATGCTGTACCTTATTCTCTAGTCACAAAAATTAAGGGATATGAACAAATTCATAAATTATTGGGCCATTTTTAACAGACTTTCACTTGGAAAAAAAAGGTCGTATTTAAAAAAAAAAACTAATAATACGGGTCTGCAATGAAATCCTTCTTTTAATAAAACTGTGTTTTTGTAAAGGATTTTGGTATGCTGGTTCGGATTATGAAGTTAGAATTCCTGTAGCACTTTCTGTTTTTTTTTTTTATATTTTTGTTAGAAAACCACAAAAATCCGTTTTTTTTTGCTGTTTTTAAAGCAATATTTTAAATTAAAGCAATCCTTTTCATCTCAATTCGTTAAAATGTATGAAAACAATTATTTTTATCTTTTAGTTTCAATCTTTTGAATATTTCTTTTTTCTCCGAGATATCTTAAATTTAAATTGGTAGGTTTGGTATATTGTACCATAAATAAACTGATTTAAAAAAATTCATATTTTTTTGTCACAAGAACAAAATCATACTTTTCGAATAGATTTTGATATGCTAATTCCGAACTCAGATTCCGAGTTTTTTAGATTAGTTATCTGTTTTGAGATATTCCAGTTTTTTTAATTTTTGTTTGACATGACAGAATTTTTTCGACTTTGGATTCAAATTTAACACATCAAAAACTATAAAAAATGTATGCTTTTAAGTTTTGACCAAAAATATGAAGTTTTGCAGGGCAATGTGTGGAATGCTTAGCCTTAATTTTAAAGCTTTTATTAAATCATCTTTACATATTTTTTTCTTAAAATATGACGAAAGTAGTGATTTTAAATATTCTCTACATAAGATGTTTTGTTAATATGGGATTTGCCAAAAACAGCAGGATTTTGATATTTCTACTGTTTTCATCTATCAGTATTTTTAAACGTAAATGAGAAAGATAAAATTTGGTGTTTGAAGATAGATTATGTTATGAAGAATAAGTCCTCCAAATTTGAACTGAATGCGAAGAATTTTGGTTTATTTTTTTACAAGGTCAAACGAATCTAAAAGGGTTATTTTCTGCAAACTATTCAATTTTTTTTAGCAATGATAGGTGCTAAAATTTTTCTGAACCCATTATAATTTCAAAACATAATTTGACCGGGGAAAAAGTTGAATTTTGTAGACCAGTGTAATTTAAGCAACTAGTTTTTTAAACGCAGCCGTTAAAAACACAGCCATTAAAGGCTTAGGAGAACTTAAAAAAAAAGAGACTGGAATGCGACCCACACTGATAACTTCCCATCCCGCCTGTCAATTTGGCCTAAAATTTTGTCTATATGTACTCGCATCAACTTTTACCAAATTTGCGTACTATTTTTTGTAGATTTAATTTTTTATGAAAAATGGATTTTTATATAAAAATTATTGAATATCGAAAACAATATTTGCTGTGAAATAAAATAAGTTTAAAGCCAATATTTTTAATTTTTAAAAAGCTATTTGAGTCGAAAGTAAATTTTTACCAACTTTGAGAAATGTTTTTTTTTAATTTTTATTATTTATAAAAAACTGTCAATTTTATCAGATGTAAAAAACATTATTCTTCGTTGCTCAGAATTGTTTTGGAGATGAAATCGTATTTTAGTCGTACAGTTTCGGAGGTGACAAATTTTTTTTCAGATTTTTTGATTTATAAAAATACCGTTAAATGTATTTTTTTAATATACTTCTTTGATATCACGTTACAATATATTATATAAAATTTAATTCAAGTCTCTAGCGTTTTTGGTAAGTTATTTAGTGTTTACCAAAATTTTCACCTTTTTTCAAACTGCTATGGTAAAAAAACCACCCATGCAATTTTCTTGAAAGCCCTTTTTGCATCTTTCTGCCCTATTATCTGTATAACAAAATTTATTTGAAATCGATATCTCTTGAGGTTCTTGAGGTATGGAAAAACGTCGCGAACGTACGAACGTACGTACACACGCACGCACAGACATCTTTCTAAAAATCTTTTTTTGTATGCGTTAGTCTTCAATGACATTAATACAATTAATTTAAAATGGTAAACACTTCAAAATGTGCAAAAAACACTTTCATAAAAGTGTAATCGGATGTTTTGTTTAATATCAAAATTATGTTTTAACAATTTATAATTTAGAAAAAAAAAACAAATAAAACTTTTATAAAATACTAGTTACAAAAATAGTAAAAACTGTATTTTCGACTCATATAAAAAATTGATATACTCGATAAACAAGGACTACTATCGATAACCTCATATATTCAACCTTAAACTATCCCTAAGCTCCAAATTCACCAATGTGAATAATTTGTCAGCAACAAAAAAATAACACCTTACACTTTTCACGCATACATTTGATAAACTGTATACAACAACCAAAACCAATGTCATGAACGAGGAAACCTTCAAATTCTTAGCACAAACTGAATCTTAATGAAATTCCTTGCATTTTAGTCGTCATCTAAAGCAAAGCAAAAAAGTGTAACTCCTTAATACGGTGCAAATAAAACAAGGACGAGCACTAAGTGGTTAACTCTCTTGACAATGCATTGTACCTAGGTATTTATATATATATGGGTTTGACTTTTGAAGCAACAGAGAGTTCGTCCTTTTGCCCATACCCACCAATCCAATACTTTTACCGTTACCGTCTCGACTACCAACAAACTATCAGACACCCCACGTTCGGTAAGGTACGTTATACTATAAAAATGGTATGTGCATTTCTAATCTCAAAGAAACCCCACCAAGAGGTATTTTTGCTCTTCTACTTCCAAGAAAATGCGTATGTGGGTTGTTTGTTACTTCGAACACACACACAAACATGTACAAATAATATAACGGTAAAGTAAAATTCCTAAGCAAAAGAGGACATCCACATGACAGGTAGATATGGAAAATGGATATAGTAAGAACGAGTGAATGAATGGAATTTCTTGATGCTCCCTTAGGATGTAATATCATGTGAAATCTTTTGCAATCAGAAAAATTTAAATCTTATCTTTCTTCAATAAAAAATATGTTTAATAAAAAAATAACAACAACAAATTTATAACAAAAAATATCTCTTTTTAAGGATAAAATAATTCCAATGTAATTCAATTTATACGAGTAAAAACTTCTTTGATCTTTCTGTGTCCTTGTATGTTTGTGTGTTTGCTTTTCCAAGGAAATTTGTTTGTATTATTAATGAAAATGAACTGAATTTGAAATGAAGGACATATGGGAAAGGACTTTATGTTGGAATCAACTTTTTTTCGTTAGATATTCTTTCCATACGCTTATCTCCATTTTTGTCTAACCTTATAGCAGTTAAAATGATACGATTTAAGGATAAAACTGAGTGCCTACTTACTTTCTCTCTCTCCTTCATCATCAACTATGCTCCTGTAGCTGATGTATCCTAGAGAAACTGGCGTCTCATGGTCCAAAAAATCCTTTTTTTTTGTTCTTCGTTATTGTGTTGTGTGATATATACATATCTTCATATAAGATTGAGAGTGAAGAGAGGGGTATGGATGGTGTATTGTATAAGGCAAAGGCAGCAGAGATATAAAATGGAACATAAATGGTAATCGGGCGAGTTCACTAAGTAAGATAGATGTCCTTTTAATTTGTTGTTTCCCTTGAATGCTGGTTGGCATTTCAATATGACTATTATATCTTTTTTATTGTTAACTTTTATGGTTGCTTTGGTTTTTTGCTTTGTTTTTTTTTTTTTGTGATTTTTTTTGTTTCTGCATAAATTTCTCATTTGAGGCGTAGATAGATCGAAAATGGAACGAACAAGTCTGTTAAATAAATTTGCTTTGTCTTTCGGTGAAAGAAGAGAAGAAGGAGTTTTCTGTTTATGGACAAAAAAATTAAGTGAAAATTCACAAAATATTTAAAATACTTTTTATATTTTAAAGGAAGAAAGCTTTTTTTCATAGCAAGGCTTTTATTAAAATCAACCATCTTTTAAGAATTTTGTATAAATGTTAGGAATTTAGTACGTACCTAATTTCGTTTATAACTAAGTTATAATAATGTCTAAAGCAAGTGTTTTAATATTGAATTTCTAAAGTACAGTTTTAAAGAAAATGACAATTGAATTCAAATTTATTTCTTGGCTTATTAAAAAAGGTTCATAATGTTTCTTAAAGCTTAACTGTTCCATATTTATTTAAATACAAGTTCAAGGAGCTTTGGACAAATAATACAATTTTTTCGTTTGATCTAACTGATTTCTATGTATTTCAAATTTAAATACAACCGTTTCTGAAAGTTTTTTACAAACAAAAAAGGAATATTTTTGAGTAAATAAATAAAATGAAACAAATTGCGTATACGCCCAAGTGTACCATCTTTGTTTTTTAGACTTTTTCAAAAAGAGAGAAAGATTGATAATTAACTTTTTAAAAGAAAATGATTTTTAACAAAATGAAAAAACTCTTTTGCGTGTTAAAATCTTAAAATGAAACTTTTTTTAAAAAAGCGAGCAAGCGATTAAACAAGACCCCTACGACAGATTTTTTAAACCATCAAAAATACACTTTTTTTGGACAAGAAGGCTTTACATTGAAGTAACAAAACTGAAAATTGTCCACTCATGAATTTTAATTTAGTTTTTTTTTGCTACGAGCTAAATTATCATTTAAGGAACTTCATAAGTTAGAGCCATTTTTATTTTCTTAAATTTACAACAGATCCTTAAAATATAAGTCTGATATTTTTGTATCTCATAAAAGGCTATTAGTCTCGTACGTGTCACGAACCCTTCTTTAACGACTAGACTGATTTGAATGATTTTTGTTTGCATGCGATGCATTAAACTGCTAGGCAAATTCTTTTACGTGGTAAATACGGAAACGCTTTGATTGAAATGATATTTCGATATAAGTATGTTAATCATGGGAGGATTAGTGAAATGAATTTATCAGGAATGCTTCCGAATAATTTTGGCTAAGAAATTTAAATACACCAGAGCTAAGGGTATATGATTAGTTATACTAAAAATTATGGGTATTGTTATTGAAAGACCGTCAGGTTTATTTTTTTATACTGCTAAGGAGTTGACAGAATTATTGTTCAACCATCAAAATAAAGTCAAACAAACGCTATAGACATAAAAAAATTGTTTTAGAAAAATTAATGATACTTCAAAATAAAAAATAAAGAAATTAGTACTTTATTTGTCTGCAAGGATTCAAGTATTTCATTTATTTTATTCCTTAACAACTTTAATTTTAATATCACAATAATAAAGGAACTTAAGGATCTCAAGTTTTTCTATTATAATAAAGGCAAAGAACAAAAAAATCATCATCTTTTGTACAATGACAAGTATTGAAAGTTCCAAAAGAAAAATGGTTAAACAAAGACACACAATATATTTTAACAAAATTGTTGTGGGGCAACATTATTTGGTAAATAATCGTCCTTTATGTTTTGAAAAATGGTTGATTGCATCGAAATCAAAATTTAAAAGCAATTTTTTACTAATTCAGAGGTATTGAATAGCCTAGGTGCTACTGTAAGTGTTATGCCAGCCTTTTCTAATTTATTTAATAAAATTCCATGATTTACAATATCAAATGCTTTTTTAGTATCAATAAAAAATAACAGCAGTCAACTGCTTCCTATTTATACTTTCATAGCTATGAATACAGAGCGCTTAAAAAGCATCTTCAGTCAATTTACTTGCTATTAAACCATTCGTCTTTCAAAGAGTTGTTCTCAAGATAACTTAAAACTCTACATTTGATGAATTTTTCGAAATACTGGTAGTGAAGATATTGGCCTTTAAAAATTGTGAACACACTTCTTATTACCATTCGTAAAAACACAAATTACTTTTCAAACTTTGTGGAAAAACACTTTTATTAAAGAAATATGTTAAAATATCGACTGCATTTAAATTAATTTTTTTTTAATGAAGTTATTTGAAAATCTTTTAAAAAAAACTTTCCTTCATTTTATATTTTGTTAAATGTCCCAATCGCTTAAAATAAAGGGTCCGGGTTGGGTCCACTAGCAATAATAATAAATTACTGTCTTAAAAAAACCTTTAACATCTTTTCCACTTGAACTATCAATTGAATTGGTCTGTGTAAGGAGAATGGTACAGACTAATACCGTTTTCATTTTAAAATTTTACATTCTTCCAAAAAAATTGGAGTCAGTTTATACTGAAAGCCTGATAGCTATTAGTGCTCTTGTTCTAGAATCTAGATCGAGAATTACAAATATTGATAAATATCATACCCCTTTGGACATTTTTCGGAAGATTTAACCATTTCTCGAACTGCTGAAACATTTTCTAATATTGACAAAGCAGTTTCAAATTTGTATAAGATCCTTCTTTATTGTTCGAAAAAAGTACCTTTAAAGAAATGGAGAAGTACAAACTTTAGCCACCCTTGGTACACAAAAGAATTGCCCTTAGGTACTGCTTAACAAAAAAAAAGAGGCTTGGATGCGACCCACACTGATAACTTCCCATCCCGTCTGTCGATTTGTCTTGCTTAAAAGTTTGTCTATACTGTATATGTACTCGTATCAATTTTTACCAAATTTGCGTTATATTTTTGTAGATTTTATTTTTTATGAAAAAACGGACTGTTGGATTTTTATATAAAAATTACTGAATATCGAAAACGATATTTTCTTTGAAATAAAAAAAGTTTGAAGCCAATATTTAAAAATGTTGAACAGATATTTGAGCCGAAAATCAATTTTTACCAACTTTTATACATTTTTTTTTAGGTTTTTATTTTTTGTAAAAAAACTGTCAACTCGATTTTTCTCAAAATTTGTCTTTATGTTGAAAACAATATTTCTTATAGGAAAAAATTAATTACAAGCTATTATCTCAAAGTTTTTAAAAGATATTTGAGTCGAAAATCATTTTTTACCAACTTTTGTTACTTGTTTTTATAGGTTTTTTATTTTGTAAAAAAAACTGTCAATTTGATTTTTGTCAACATTTTTCAAAATGTTAAAAACAATATTTCTTATAAGATAAAATAAGGTTGAAGCCCAAATTTCAAGTTTTTGAAAAGATATTTGAATCGATATTCACTTTTTACGAACTTTAAGTAATGTTTTTTTAGATTTTTATTTTTTATAAAAAAAACTGTCAATTAGATTTTTCTCAAAATTTTATCTGATATCAAAAACATTATTCTTCGTTGCACAAAATTGTTTTAGAGATGAAATAATATTTCAGTCGTAAACTTTTAAAGGTGACAAATTTTTGTTTTCAGTTTTATTGATTTATTAAAAAAATGTTATATTGATTTTTTTCAAAAAATATACCTATTTGGTATCACGTTACAATATATTATATAAAATTTCATTCAAGTCTCTAGCGTTTTTGGTTCGTAAGATATTCAGGGTTAACCAAAATTTTCACTTTTTTTTCAAACTGCTATGGTAAAAAAACCACCCACACAATTTTGTTGAAAACCCCTTCTGCATCTTTCTGTCTTATTATCTGAATAACAAAATTTATTTGAAATCGATATCTCTTCTGGTTCTTGAGCTATGGAGGAAGAAAAAAACATCGCGAACGTACGGACGTACAAACGTACGGACGTACAAACGTGCATACGTACACACGCATCTTTTATTTCGACTCTAGGGACCTTGAAACGTCGAAAAATGTCAAAATTTTCAATTTGACAAATCGGACCCATTACAATAACTTCAATAAGTTAATAAGGCATAGAAAACTTTTCTCAAATTTGTCTATAATCAACTTCTCTTTATAATATGTTGAACTCTTTAACGAATTTAAGTCTCTTTCTGATTTTGTATAAACTTGTTTTGTTAATTTTAGAAACATTTAAACTTAAGGAAAATATATCGCTTTCCAGTTAACTTTACTTACAAGAAAGTTTCATTAGATAAAACTGTTAATATCTGTAACACTTGCAACAAATTTACGTAAGTCATTTGTTAATAGCCTTGAAGAATTTCATGAATTATATTTCCATGATCTTCACTGTTTTTCACAAACTAGCTGTAGTCACATCCCTGTGTCACAGAGTACGGTCTTGATCTTTTATCCGCGTTGAATGATGCTGAGAACTCAGCTGGTCCCGATGGTATTGCCAGGGTAGTATTAAGAAAGTGTAGTATTGCTTTAGTTGAAGCCCTTATGTTTTTAATCAAAGTTTCGCTTTGCCCTAAAGTGCCTTCCCTGGGATGATCTCTATGATCTGCCTCCCTATGAGCATCGTATTTTGCTTCAAAGACGTGTTAATAATAACTTAATATTTCTTCATAACACATTAATCGTGAAATTGATGCACCTTATTTGCTATCTTCTGTACCTTTGAATTACCGAGGCGGAACTCATCACCTGTACATTTGAACTTCCATATAACTAACTCTGGGAAGAATGAAGCTTTAAGTCGAATGAGCATTTTCTATAACTTAAACTGTTCATCGAAATATTTAAAGATTTAAATCTTAAGAAGATGGAATTAGAATCATTGCTAGTGCTTCACTATAGTAAAAGTCTTTATTTTATTTTTTTTTGTTCTGTAATAATTCATGTTAAAAGTTAATAATGTTTTGTATTTCGTGCGTGTAATAGGCTCAATTGTATTACTTTCTTACTAACAATTAACTCGAGCACTTATGGTGAGCCTCTGATTGTGTTTGAAGCTTGCTATAAGCTACTACTTTCTGAAAATTCTGAATTGTAAAAACTTTACTATTGAATGACTTTTGAACTATTGACTATTGAACAAAATTTATTTATGACTTGTGGAAATTGGTATACTGAACATTCGGACGTACGGAAGTTCGTCAACAAAAACATAAGCGGCGTTTTAAATCAAAACACATGAAAAATAATGTTTGCCATCTGGAATATCTCTCTAAGATAAAATGTTATTACTTTAGTTCTTATTTTAATTTTTACAAAACCTAAAAACCTAAAAGAAAACTACTAAACCAAACATCCAACTTGCCATACTAGTAAATTATCACGAATATCTTGACAGAAAACTGTTTATAATAATTAGAATTTGTATTGCCTACCTTTCGAAGTTCCTTAATTAACAATTTAGCTTATTACAAAAACATAATTGTAAATCTTAAAGGTTATCAATCCGAATTTTTCGGTGTAAGGCGTATGCCAACTTTTTTTTAGTCTTTTCTTTCAACGTGCTTTGTACATCTTGCTCCTTAAACCATTTAAGATGTTAATCTCTGCTTTGATATACATATAGCTACCTATTTGATATCGTTTACTGTAAATTTATTATAAACAAACTGTAAACTCCATAACAAACATTAATTTATATGAAAATATTAGGATATTTTCAAGATGTTACGTTCTTGATATTGTATCCATGTACAAAGGAAACATCAACAATTTGTCATCAATTTTAAGATAACTTTTCAAAGTTCCGTTAAGAAAATCTTCAAAAACAACATTTTAGATTTCATCCCCTAGTATCTGAAGGACGAGTGACGTCTTTTGACATCCTTTCAAGATGTTGTTTGTCTATGTGTCTTTCCTGTAAGAGACCGGAAACATTTTATTGAGATTCTTTTACGGCAAGCGGCACTCCTTGCCACATCACAACCCACCGCACCGCACCGCACCGCATGGGAACATCAAAAACGACGCGAGCATAAAAAACAACAAGACCAACAACAAAAACAACAAAACAAGAAGATAAAGTTGGAAATTCTACAAGCGTCATCATGTGACAAAATAGAGCCTTTTTGCCTTCGTAAATTTTTAAATCCCTTTCACAATCATGACAAAAACCCTATAAGATTAATCACGAGAGCCACTTATATACTATATACTCATATAAACTCATACAACAACAGAATATGGAAAAAGGAATTGAGATGGGATGGGTGAGTCCTTTGTTTGTTTAAATCCTTCGAGTGCGTATGTTTGTATGTTTGAACAAAAATAGCTATAAAAATTACGCGAAAACAGGACTAAAGTTCCGTGAACAAAACCCAAACATCCATTTATCTATCCATCCGATCCGCCAGGACGACTCAATGTCTATTTTCATGTTGTCTGTCAGTTGAACGACATACAAGCCAAAAGAAGAGAGACAGAGAGTATCTCTATATATAGAGTCCTTTGTCCTACATGTTCTGTATATGAACTATGAAGGTACTAGGTACAGAATAGAGCTCCACGTTTACATGGTGATGGCTGCTGCCGGAATATCCTATCCGTTAGCCTTTTAGGCTAAAAATGCTTACGGAGTAGTTGTTATAGGGATTTCGGTGTATAGGGTGCAGGGTGAGAGGGTCTGATTTAGCTTGAGTGGTGACTGTCGGTTGATACCATTCTGTCAGTCATGGAGTGTGGGAGTCAAATGGAATGTCGCCGCGATGGAGTGGATCCCGGGTGTTTGAAAGTCAATGCATTGTGAAAACTCAGGATGTGGATGGCATGTATTATGTTCTCTGAATAGCGAGTCTGGGATACCATTTATTTTTGTACATATAGAATAGAGGATAGGACGAACATAGGTCCTGGTATAGGTACATTTTATATTCTTGATATTCGCGAGATGGCTTTCCTGTGTGGTTCGGTGTGGTTGAATGATGGTGTTTGTTTGTCGTCGTCATTGCGAGTCCTTAAATAGCTGTATGTATGTGATTTTGCAAATTACTATTATCTGTTAATCGAAAGGAAGAGAGACAGAAATGGAAATGGCTCAATTGAGATGGGTTTAGCTGTAGATACTCGTATACAATGCTATATAGAATATATGATGATTGTTTTTGCGAGTCGGGTAAACCATCAAATCCTTGCATGCATGATATGTAGGACAAAGCAAATCACAGTGGAGCAGAGAACTCAGCCCAGAACAGGAGCTAATGAACTCAAGCGTATTCGAGAGTCAGAAATTTGATGAATGCAATATAAATGATGCAGGTGCGGTTACCACATCGCGGGTGATTGAAACTCAATGTTTTGAAATTGTTCATTTGGAGTTGAAGGTTTTATTGGAAAATCATTGCATCGGTTCCTGAAAATAAATAAATGATTTTAAATTGTAGAGCACATACAAGTCGAAAAAAGTGACTTAAGAGGATTAAAGAGAGTTTTTCAAAAATGTTATTTAACTCTTTTAGTGTGGGCATGAGCACCTCATGCATGCTCCTTTGGAAGATTGTGCCTCTAGTGTTGACGGTTGAGTTTTGCACAATTCTTTCCAGAACGATGTTGAAGAAGTCGCATGACAGTGCATCGCCTTGCCTAAAACCTTTTTTGACATCAAATGTATGGGTAAGATCTTTTGCGACCTTGATAGAGCAGCGTGCATTCTCCATCGTCATTCTGCACAAACGGATAAGTTTGACAAAGATGCCAAAACTAGACATTGCTCGGTAGAGCTCTTCCCTATAGATGCTGTCATACGCGGCTTTAAAATCCATAAAGAGATGGTGGGTATCGATTTGAAGCTCCTGGGTTTTTTTCAAGATCTGCCGTAGTGTGACTATTTGGTCGATAGTGTACTTTCCTGGTCTAAAGCCACACTAATAAGGACCAATCAGGTTGTTGACGAACGGCTTCAGACGTTCACATAGTACGGCAGAGAGGATCTTATATGCAATTTTAAGGAAACTGATGGGTCTGTATAGTGGGTGCAGTTTAGAGGGTCACCTTTCTTATGTATCGGGCACACTTTGCTGAGATTCCACTCATCGGGCATGCTTTGCTCCGACCATATTTTGCAGATGAGTTTGTGCAACCTCCCTATTAAGTCATCGCCTGCTGCTTTGAATAGTTCGGCAGCGATGCCGTCAGCTCCAGCAGCTTTGTTTGACATAAGTTTAGATATAACTATCTTCACTTCGTCACGGTCGGGTAGGCAGAATTGTTGATATGCGTCGCCGAGTTTGGAGAAGTGGTCTTTCCATATTCTCAACATAGACTGCGGTTCCACTGCGATGTTTCCCTGATCGTCTTTACATGCTTCGGTTCGTGGCTCGTACCCTTGGGAGTTTTTTTTTACCTTTTGGTAAAATTTACGAACCTCATTCCTGTTGTGACATCCCTCTATCTAATCGATCGCGCGCTTCTCATACTGTCTTTTTTTCCATCTGAAAAGCCAATGATCCTCTCTCCTCTTCTGCTCGTAGAGATCGCGAGCAGCTCTAGTCCTTTTGTGCAGCGCCGCCCGTTTTGTATGCCTCATGTTTCGCTGCGTTCAACGTCAAACCTGGGGTTTCGCTGTGGTGGCCGTGTGAAACCTAGCACTTCAGAGATGGCATCAGTGATGGCTGCAAGGCAATGGTGCTACTCGTTTTTAATGCTTAATGCAGGCAGCATAGGACTCCTTAAGAGGTTATTAGAGACTCGATCGGAAAAGAACATGGCAGTCTCTTGCGATTGTAGCCGTCTAACGTCGAAACTTCTCACAGTACTGCCTTCCTATCCGTAGCCGTACCTTGGCTAAAACGAGGTAGTGGTCCGAGTCAATGTTGGCCCCTCGGAATGTTCGGATATCCTGTATACTGGTCTCAAGTGTCGTGCGTCGATCGCAATGTGGTCAATCTGGTTGACGGTTGATTGATCAGAAGATTTCCATGTACCCTTGTGGACATTGAGATGTGTGAACTGCGTACTAGCTACCAGAACGTCTCGCCCCACAGCGAAATCGATCAGCCTGAATTCGTTGTTCTAGGTGGTGTCGTGCGGGCGGTATCTCCCAATTATGACACCAAAGATGTCTTCTCTTCCTAGCTTGGCAATAAAATCTCCTGAGATAATTTTAATGTCATAGCCAGGGCACTGCTCATATGTCTTGTCCAAGAGCTCGAAAAATATGTCTTTGGTGTCTTCATCTTTTTCCACTGTTGGGCATGCACGCATATAAGGCTTATGTTGGCAAATTTAGCCTTGAAGCGGATTGTCGTGACGCGCTCGCTTAAACTGTTGAAACTCAAGACTTTTTGCCTGAGTTTAGTTCCAACAATAAACCCAAACCTAAAAAGACGCTCTCTTTGTTCTCGGTTGCAACCGCCGTAGTATACATCGCAGTTTTATTGTTAGCGTTTGCCCGGTCCATCTCATCGCCATGCAACAGTTTAGGGCTTCCGCTAACATTCAACGTGTATAATTCCGAAGTTCGTTGTCCTTATTTCGTTTGCGTGGGTTGTCAACAGTGAATCCATCCGTATCCGAGGTTTGTTGTTGCTTCCCAACTAAAGTTATTTTTTACGTAGCCAGGAAGTCTCCCCGACGGCACAACCCCCAACCTGGAGGGCCAAGTCCTTAGTATAACTCCAAGGACGAATAAACCGCTCCTTACAGGCCTGGGCTCCGAATATGTCGAAGAAGCCCTGTAAGGTGTTCACTAAGTAGTTCAACCTTACTGGAATTGTAGACGCCGCCGTTGATTCCATCTCGAGAATTTGTCCGCTGCCATCTAGACAAGGAGAGGCGCCCTAGTGGAAACACCTCTTCCCCCTCTCTCGTTTGCTGCCCCAACAAATTTTCACTGGGGTTTGAACCCAATCGCCACTTGAGATACCTGGCACCCGATGTTCACAGCGGGGAGAGTAAGAGTTGATAGACAGGTGGGTTTTGCGTAAAACCTGCGGACACTTGTGTCCTCGTGAATGCACATGTCTACCATTTGAACGTCATAGGATAACTGGTAGCAGTCTAAAAAGTGCCAAGTTCTTTAATCCAGGCTCATATTAAGATTGGGATTCTTCATCATCCAGATAGCGGCGTGTGTCTCGATAAAAATTTATATAAAAATTCTTTGTTTTTAGATATTCGAATATTTCAATATTATTATTCAGATATAAGATTTCTGGATATCCGAATAATTCAATTAAAATTTATTGCGTTCTATTCAATTCGGATAGTTTGAATATCAAAATTTAAATCCAGATCTAAACAAAAAAATTGGAACTCAGCAGAAAAATCACATTTTAGCTCAGAAAAACGTATTTCATTATAACAGAACAATTCCTTGTAAATGTGTCCATTTTTCATCATGTACTTACTGAAGTTGAAGTCTTTGCGAACTATGGTATCATCCAACAAACTTCTCCATCTAATTCGGTCCCTAGTTAGATGCCTTCAGTTGCGTAGTAACCTCAAGTTGGGTGATGTCACTCTTAACTTATGCGCACCGCTTGATCCACGGTCTACCTCTTCTGCCATGTCCTGTTAGCATGAATTCGAAGACTTAAATAAAAGCAACATAATAAACATTTTTAAACATTAAACATACTTTCTCATTTTATTTATGTTTGGACTTCACTCTTTTCATTTTATACTTTACTTAGCTTACCTTTTTCCTTAAATTTTCATATTTTCAACCAAATGACCCCTCCTAGCTTTATCATTTTTTATTGCACTTGAACTGTTTTTGGGATCCCCTCCTTTTTAGTATCCTAAAAATTATAATAATAATGAAAAAGACAAAAAGACCTTCATTATAATTCCTGAGTAGGTATAATAGAATCCTATACTTGAAGAGTCATACCTTTATACAAGATGAAATCTTTGTTGCTGCTGCCGTTTTGTAATTTAACTTTATTAAAATTTCGTTTTCTATTTACTATTGCGGCAGTTTGCATACTTTTCTCATTTTTGTCTTAACAATTATGCAGTTGAAATTATGATTCAAATTAATTTCCAATTATACTGCATAATTTGTTCTTCAAATTGTCATTATTATTAAAGTATTTTTGTTGTATTTCAATATAGGGTAGGCACTTATTCTGCTGAAAATCCTCTTCAAACCCTATCAATATTATATCCTTTCTACTGTTTTGACAAGACCAATGATCATTTGAAATTGGATAAAAAAACAGAAAAAAAGAAAATAAATTCTATACAGGATTAAGTGTTCTTCTGAATAAATAATTTCCTCTCCATTCACCAAAGTGCCCTAACACACAAAAAAGGACGAACAAAAAAAACCTAAAATTATATGAAAGTACAACAAAACAGCATCTCATTGAATTACCAAACCCACCCACTACCACTACCACTACCGTTGCCGCTGCTCCTGCTGCATGCATATTGTGCTATCACCATCAGCAGCAGTACCTTCCTATACCACTGCTACCACCGCCACTAAGTACTCAATATGAGGATTTTGTTGAAATCCTTTTGGAGTTCTAGGAATCCCCCATCGAAATATAATTTCAGCGAGCGATGACGATGACGACGACGACGACGAACGTTTGTGTAGTTTTCTTTTTATTCTAGGTACCTACTTTTTGGAGATAAAATAAAGCACTTTTCAGTGGAAATCTCAAATATTCATGAAAGTGCAGCACACAGGCAGTGCATTGCTTGATGCAGAATAAGGACGAAGCAAATCCAAGAAGCCTATTTACCTTCGTCGTATTTACTAAACTCAGTATATAGAACATCAGCTGCTTCTTCTACTTCTGATGGGGCTGGTGCTGGTTCTTCTGATGATTCTTCCATATTTCCTTACTTCCTTCGTCCTTTGCTGTTGCTATTATATATTTTTTGAGTGGCAGACTGTAAAGGCAATCTACAATGTCTGACATATTTTTTTGTGATGATGATGATGGCGATGGTTAGAGGCAAGTGCAAGGCATTTCCCTAAGGACGCATATAGTAGGCGGATGCCGCCTGCCAACACATTAGACAGTGGCGGATCGGGACTATTCAGATGAAAGATATTAGAAAAAAGTATTATTTCAAGGATTTTTAAAAGTAATAGTTTCCAAGATTGTTTTCTTATACAAATAAATGTCTGCATACATTTTATTTGACGTTTTCAAAAAAAAACTTTTAGTTACTCCAGAAGCATTTGTAATTTGTTTGTCTACATTCACTTTTTTCTCAGGAATTGGCTAAAAACAGTTCGTAAAATAATAAGTTTTTAAGATTTCTAAAATAAGTTTTGAAGTTAAGTGCATATTATCAAAAATATGCCGTTTTTCTCTTAAATTTTTTAAATGTATAAACATATAAGCTTTCGGAAATCCTTTTTTTGGGTCATTGAGAAATATAAATAATTTGGAAAATAATACATGTTTATTGTATTGAAAATTAAGATAAATTTTGTGTAGTTCAAAAATTACAATTTTAAAATTTGAAATCATAAGCAAATAATTTGGGAAAGTTTTATTTTTAACAATTAGGAGTAAGAAAATGATTTCGAATTGGAATTCCTTTATTTTAAGAATCGAAACACATTCTGGTATATTAAGAAACATCGATAATCTTGTTGAATAAGCTATTTTTGTATTACTGATCAATTTAATAAAAGGAATTTTAATGCAAATTAAATTGGTTTTTCAAAAAATTATAACTTACCAATCTAGTATTTTGGAAAAAGTAAGAAAGAACATTTAAAACTGAGCTTAGTTTTTTGTGCACTTTCTAAATTTTTTTAGATAGATTTTGGGACAACAAATATTCTTAATAAGGACTGCTTCAATTTTTGATACATGTGAATTCTGAACACAATTTGAGACTAAAAAAATTTTATATCAGAAAATTTCAAATAGAAAACTAAAAACTTATCAGTCACAAAAATTATTATCAGCCACAAACTTCACTGATAATGGTAAATAATCCAAATAACGGTTTTTTTATAAATGGAAAAAACTGGAAAAAAAAGAGGCTGGGATGCGACCCACACTGATAACTTCCCATCCCGTCTGTCGATTTGTCTTGCTTAAAAGTTTGTCTATATGTATTTTTACCAAATTTGCGCACTATTTTTTGTAGATTTTATTTTTTATGAAAAAAAACGGGCTGTTGGATTTTTATATAAAAATTACTGAATATTGAAAACAATATTTTCTCTGAAATAAAATAAGTTTGAAGCTAATATTTTTAATTTTTGAAAAGCTATTTGAGCCAAAAGTAAATTTTTACCAAGTTTTATTATTGTTTTTTTTTTAGAGTTTTATTTTTTGTAAACAAAATGTCAATTCGATTTTTTTCAAACTTTAATTGAATGTTGACAGCAAGATTTTTTGAAAGATAAAAGTAAATTAAAGCCAATATCTCAAAGTTTTGAAAAGATATTTGAGTCGAAAATCAATTTTTACCAACTTTTATACATTTTTTTTTTAGGTTTTTATTTTTTGTAAAAAAACTGTCAATTAGATTTTTCCTAAAATTTTATCAGATGTCAAAAACATTATTCTTCGTTGCACAAAATTGTTTAAGAGATGAAATCATATTTCAGTCGCAAAATTTTGGAGGTGACAAATTTTTTTTTTCAGTTTTATTGATTTATAAAAAAAACCGTTATATTGATTTTTTTCAAAAAATATACCTGTTTGGTATCACGTTACAATATATTATATAAAATTTAATTCAAGTCTCTAGCGTTTTTGGTTCGTAAGATATTTAGGGTTAACCAAAATTTTCACCTTTTTTTCAAACTGCTATGGTAAAAAAACCACCCTCGCAATTTTCTTGAGAGCCCTTTCTGCATCTTTCTGCATTTTTGTCTGTATAACAAAATTTATTTGAAGTCGATATCTCTTCTGGTTCTTGAGCTGTGGACGACGAAAAAAACGTCGCGAACGTACGGACGTACGGACGTACGGACGTACGGACGTACGGACGTACAAACGTACGTACACACGCACGCACAGACATCTTTCTAAAATTCTTTTATTTCGACTCTAGGGACCTTGAAACGTCGAGAAATGTCAAAATTTTCAATTTGACAAATCGGATCCATTACAATAACTTACTATGGGAAGTTAATAATATAATGTTACGTGGTTTCAAAGAAGTATATTTTTTGAAAAAAAAAATCCATTGAAGGCTTTTTTATAAATCAAAAAAACTGACAAAAAAAATTTGTCACCTCCAAAATTTTACGACTAAATATGATTTCATCTCCAAAACAATTTTGTGCAACGAAAAATAATGTTTTTGATATCTAATAAAATTTTTAGAAAAATCGAATTGACAGTTTTTCTTACAAAAAATTACAAACCTAAAAAAACATAACAAAAGTTGGTAAAAATTGATTTTCGACTCAAATATCTTTTAAAAACTTTGAGATATTAGCTTCTAATTAATTTTTGCTTATAGAAAATATTACTTTCAACATTAGTACAAATTTTGATAAAAATCGAGTTGACCGTTTTCTCACAAAAAATAAAAGCCTAAAAAAAAAATGTATAAAAGTTGGTAAAAATTAACATTCGGCTTAAATATCTTTTCAAAAACTTTTCAAACTAATTTTTCTCACAGAAAATATTGAAAATATTTTGTTTTTTTTTTAGAAATGATAACTTTTTTAACAGAACACGAATCAATGTAGGTCGCATCCCAGCTTTTTTCGATTTAATTCATTCAATAATTAAAACATATTTTTATTTAAATTAATTGGATTTACCGTTATTTTCAGTCGAAACAATTTTTTAAAAATTTTTGTAAACACCTTAATTTTAAATTGTTTTTGGAAATCGTTACAGCTTCTAAACTTTGTAGACATAAAATTTAACATTTCCCTTTTAAAAATATTTGTAGTATGCAGTTATTAAGACTACAATAATATGTATTTTATATTTGATTTTTGTAAAAAAAATGTTGAACCGTTTTTGAGATATCCTATATTTTAAAGAAAATTTTATATTTTTTATCATCAAGTATTTTGTATACAATGTAGAATTTATGCATAAAAACCAATACAAAAATATATTATTTCATTTAAAAAAATCCATGTTTAGGAAACATTTTAATAAAAAATGATCAGTTCTTTTTGATCCAAAAATGGCCGCTACAGTTATTTTTGATCTTTTTAAAAATAAAAATAAAAAAAAAACCAAACCAAATCTGCTTGAATCTTTGACTTCCAAGTTTGAACTCAATCGATCCAATGGTGTAGGTTAAAGTAAAGGCGACAGACAGACGGACGAACTCACGGGACCCACTTTTTTCGACTTCTATGACATCTTAATATCATATTTGATTACAAACTCTGGTGAGATCGAAATTTTTTCCGAATGCAAAACTTGTCATAGAGTTACTTTAGGTCGCAAGTAAAAATATGGCACTTATTAGTGGTACGAAAGTTTCGAACTCTTGAAAACATTTTCATTAAAGAAAGCCAATCTTTCAATACATTCGTTACTTTGGGCGCATTGTCCTGAATTTCAATTTTACGAATATGTTAGCAAAACAAAAAATGATGTAATTGTCAAATTGCTATAAGAGTAACCAAAAGACTTAACGTTCCAAAATGTTCGACGAAAAATACATTACTTAAACATCTATCATACATTTTTTTAGATAATCAGAGCACTGAGCCTTATTTCTAAATTGCGTTACTCAAAAACTCTCAAAAAATGCAGCCCTGTTTTTAAATTGAAGACCACCATTGAAGCTAATACAAAATTTACAAATGTATGCGGTAAAGTGATTTGAAAGAAAAGTCCTTTTCTTTCCTTCTTCCTGCTCCTTGCCGACTTAAAACTTTCCTTCATTCAATGTTTTCTTTTCTTTTAGATGAGATGGTTAGGCTCCGTTATATGTAGGTATGGAGCTAGACTTCAGAGTGTCCATGGAAATGGAAAAGAGATAAATTTTCTTGTGCGGAGTTGGGCAAAATGCATACAAAAACTTGATTTTCATTGAATTAGCGGCTTCAAAGGAAGAAAGAGGTATGAACATAGATATAGAGAAAATGTGCTTTTGTGGTTCGATGCTGGCTGAAAGCTGCGGCCCCAAATGTACATTTTGCAATGGTTTTCTCTCTAAGTACAAATTTGGATCAAAGCCAATAAAAGGCGAATAGTATATACGAGTATTTTATATTGTCTCCATATTCCACACTTTCTGCTTCTTCCTATTTTTTTTTATCTTCTTCTACTTCTTCTTTACTAATTCAACCGCTCTGTTTAAGGATCTAATTTTATTTCATCATAAATTTTAGCGCGTTTTCATCCTTTCTTCTATCCAATGGGAAATATTTTACCCACATTCATATAGTTTTGTGTATAGGTATTTTGAAAACGTCATAATACGAAGGACGAAGAGTGAAAGACAGAAAAGAGAGGAAGCATAAGAAGAAAGCTTCTGTTGCGGCCTTTTTGTGTGAAGCAAAAAGGGTATTAGCTAATAGCTATATAGCACAGGCAGAATTGAGAATTGAAGTTTTTGAATCCTGCCAAACGTCCTTGTTCTTTGTCATAATTTTTGCGCTTTAATTTGCATTTGAAAGTACCTGGGCTCATTCGTTTCGTCTCTCTATGGTTGCCGTTTCGTTCGTCGTCAGCGGCGGTGGCGGTGGCGGCGGCTGGCGGCTGGCGGAGTCGCGGTCGTTGTCTTTGTCGGTCGGTTCGTTCTCGTCATTTTCGGTCTTGAATGTGGTTTTGCAAGGAAGCCAAATTGGTTAAACGTGTCAAAGGCATCGCCCTTTTGTGGCAATGTGGGTTAACGTTGAATTGTTTTCATAAACTAGGTATGTAGGGGTTGAATAGGGGTGGCATTTAAATATTCCTATATACAATACACATTCCATTTAGTGAAGAGGTCTTAATTCGCTTTAAAAACACGGGATATTCGTGCTAACGACAGAAACTGTTATTACTTCATTCCTATTTTTGGGGGCCTTGGCATGGAGTTTTGTACACTCCTTTTTTTGCACTCATAAAACCGGGAGCAGCAAAAGGACGTGATTATGCCTAAGAATCCAAAATGGGAATTTGTTTCGAAAATTGTATTTTTTCCACTTTTGTCGATGACTTGTCACGTTCATAAAATGTTTCAATGTAATGAGGTGGCTGAAGTAATTATGAGGTTTATAAATGAAAATATTTTCATTTACAATAAAAAAACATCCAGCAGACATTTTGAGGTTGATTTATATGAAGTTTTGGATGGATTTATAAAATATTTTGGGAGCTGATTTTTCGGAATGCTCCCGTTTGGTATTGTCAATCTGAATCTACGTAATTTTCGGAGAAATGCAAATATTTGAATTTATGAAAAGTGATTTATTTAAAATTTCAATGGAGTAACAACCAAAAATTACAAATTATTGATAAATTTGGGAAAATTATGAAAATTTCAGAAAATATTTTAGGTTATTTTGAAAGAAATGTGAATAAAGTTGAGCATTTAAAATTGTATGTTGTTAATTTATTAAAAGGTATGTGCTTTAGTATTTTGAAAGGCGCATTACTAAAGATTTTTCTTTTATTTGATACCATTTTTACACTGAGATAATAATTCTAAAAATTAATCAATAAATTAATGCAGTATCGTTCTTATATTTAAATTAAATTACCACCACTAAATCAAGTTGTTTCAAAAAGAATATTTTTAGCGCTTAAAAATCATCATGTAACGCATCAAAAAGTGAAAATATAAAGCGTTTCAAATTGTGGAAGTTTGATTTTAAACTTTTTTCAATTAGTAACTTAAGACAAATCGTTGCGTCAAGGTACAGAGTCGAGCAATACGAAAAAAATGCGTATTCTCCAATAGGAACGATGCACGCGTAGCGCCTTTTTTCTGGGATAAATAGTCGTCCTTCCAAGTCGACTATTTAAAGTTTTGACGCAAAATCTGTTCAAAACATTTCCGCAGTTTGTAAAAGTGTGCAGCAGAATCCGAGGCAGTTAATTCCGCGTCGCTTGCAAAAAACTTGGTCTATAGCAGAGCACGACATGGTGAATTTAGCGTCGTTATTTAAACCTGTTACCATACAACCGTAGTACCCGCAGCGTGATGGTTAGTGCGTTGGACTGTCATGCAAGGGGTCTTGGGTTCAAACCCTGCCTGTGCCACCCAACTTTTTGACAAATTGACAAATCCCCCAAGAGTTATTCTTGTCATGAAAAGTGCTTTCTCAAATTATTCGTTCGGATTCGGCATTTAAACTGTAGGTCCCTACCAACTCTGACAGTATTACTCGCACACAGGAATGGTTGAGAGTTGTAAGGCACTAGGCCCTGATTCTGCTTGGTCTGTTGGACCACCTTATTTATTTATTAACCATATAAAATCAAAATGGTCCGTATGACTAATGCGCCGTCCCTGAGGATTGGATTAAGACTTTCCGGGCTGGAGCGTTGATGTCCATCCGCTCTACATGACCTAGCCATCTAAGCCGTTGGACTTTATTTCTGCTAACTAGACCAGTGTCGCCCGTACAGTTCGTCGTTATATCTTCTCCTCCATTCTCCATCTATGTGTCCGGGACCAAAAATCACCAGAAGAATTTTTCTCTCGAAGCATCCTAAGAGGCTCTCATCTTTCTATGACAGGGTCCAGGCCTCAGCGCCATAGATGAGTACCGGGATGATGAGTGTCTTATAGATGGTGATTTTAGATGCTCGAGAGAGGACTTTACTTCTCAATTGCCTTCTAAGTCCAAAGAAGCAACGATTTTCAAGAGTTATTCTTCGTTTGATTTCAGCGCTGGTGTCGTTGTCTGTGTTAATAGCAGTGCCTAGTTAGACAAAGCCCTTAAGTATATCGAAGTTATAGCTGTCCATGGTGATGTTTTGTCCAAGACGTCGTCGTTCAGTGTCCTTTTTTGATGACAGCATATACTTGGTCTTGCCCTCATTGACCACTAAACCCATCTTCTTCGCTTCCGTCGCAATGCTCAATAACGCTCCACTGACATCACGCTTTGATCTTCTAATTATGTCAATATCATCTGCGTATCCGAGTTATTGGATTGACCTTTGGGAGATTGTGCCTCTAGTGTTGACGGTTGAGTTTTGCACAATTCTTTCCAGAACGATGTTGAAGAAGTCGCATGACAGTTCATCGCCTTGTCTAAAACCTTTTTTGACATCAAATGCATCGGTAAGTTTATTTTCGACCTTGATAGAGCAGCGTGCATTCTCCATCGTCATTCTGCACAAACGGATAAGTTTGACAGGGATGCCAAAACTAGACATTGCTCTGTAGAGCTCTTCCCTATAGATGCTGTCATACGATAGTGGACTTTCCTGATCTGAAACCACACTGATAAAGACCTGTCAGGATGTTGACGAACGGCTTCAGACGTTCACATAATATGGCAGAGAGGATCTTTTACTCAATGTTATAAGGAGACTGATGCCTCTGTAGTTGGCGCAGTTTAGGGGGTCTCCTTTCTTATGTTTCAGGCATACTATGCTGAGATTCCACTCATCGGGCATGCTTTCTTCCGACCAAATTTTGCAGATGAGTTGGTGCATGCTCCGTACCAAGTCATCGCCTGCTGCTTTGAATAGTTTGTAAGCGATGCAGTCAGCTCCAGCAGCTTTGTTTGACTTAAGTTTAGATATAGCTATTTTCATTCGTCAAGGTCGGGTAGGCGGAATTGTTGATCTGCGTCGCCGAGGTTGAGTGGTTCTATCCCCCTTAATTCGGTTCGTCATCGCCGTCATATAATTTGGAGAAGTGATCTTTCCATATTTTCAGCATCGACTGCGGTTCTACTAAGATGTTCCCCTGATCGTCTTTTCAGTCTTCGGTTCGTGATTGGTACCTATGGGAGGTTTTCATTACCTTTTGGTAAAATTTCCAAACGTCATTCCTGTTGTAACATCCCTCTATCTCCTCGATCGCGTGCTTCTCATGCTCTCTTTTTTTCCGTCGAAGAAGCCGGTGTTCCTCTCTCTTCTTCTTTGTCCTTTTGTGCAGCGCCGTTTTGTATGCCTCTTGTTTCGCTGCGTGCGCTTGCCGGCATTCTTTGCCAAACCAGGGGTTTCGCTGTGGTGGCCTTGTGAAACTAAGCAATTCAGATTTGGCATCTCTGATGGCTGAAAGGCAATTTTGCCACTGGTTTTCAATGCTTAATGCAGGAAGCATAGGACTCCTTAAGAGGTTATTAGAGTCTCGATCGGAAAAGGACATGAAAGTCTCTTGCGATTGTAGCCGTCTAACGTCGAATCTTCTCACAGTACTTCCTTGTTTTGGCTTGGATCGGGATATCCGTAGCTGTACCTTGGCTTCACAGTTTACAAAAAAAATAGTGTTTTGGGTGTATCACGTGGTGGTGATGTCAATTGGAATCGTTGGACTCCTTTCTTTGGAGATTTTTGCAAAAAAAGTGTGCATTGATAAGCCAGCAACAATTCAAGAGCTAAAAATGAGATATCTCGGCACATTAATAACATTGAACCTCAATTATTCCTGAGCATCATCAAAAATTTGGACCATCGGATAAAGCTGCGCCACCAAAGTCACGGAACCCGTCGATATTTTATACCATTAATAATTGAACCATACCAAAATATGATAATAAAAAGAAATAAAAATAATTTCGCAAATAATTTGTGTTTTATTCAAAATCAACATCAGAACTCAAAATTTAACCACCGTCCTTATTTCACACAATGCCATTGAAAGGGCTCTCAATTAATGATGAAACATTATTGATAACTCAAATAAACAACTTGTTTTATGCATTTTTAAAATCAACCCAACTTTAATGGAAAGCCTTTTCTAACCGTTAAAATAAAACTGACTCCCAATTTAATGTGCGTTTATTTTTGTACAAAGATGATTTGATTTTTAATTTTTCAACTTTTAAAGGGTTAAAAACGTTTAATATCCCAGAATTAAATCCAATATCAATTGTTAAGAAATAAACCCTACCACTCCATCTATATTGACCTAAAAGATTCCAATAAAATGTCTTCTCGAACAAAAAATAAAAACCTCTTTTAAAGCATATATCAGGTATGAGTGGACCCGAAGAACATATTTTGTAATTTTGAAAAAAAAAAGAAAAACAAATAAAACTTCTAATAAATTTCCAAACATTAAGATCCTAGAATTTATAACTCGACACACAAGGACTCGAAGTCTTCTTATATTTTTGTTCCCTTATTTCGTTATCTTGTTGCCGGTTTGAAATTACTTTACAAGATATTTAAGCTCGCACTTGAAACATTTTAACATAAATAATCCAAGAATATAATTCACATTCGTGAAATACATTAATTTTAGCTACACTCGACTCGTGTCTCGTCTGTCCCGCTCTCTTTTTCTTTCTTACTCACGGTTTTTGTATCGTTTATCTCGGTATAAGTTATAAGGTATACCGGTACCGTTATTGGTATATAGTGTGCTCAGGTGCAAATAAATACTTTTGCGTGGAAATCTCGACTAGAAAGATCGGGCATGTTTGGAGGTTGAGATATAGGAAGTTTGAAGCCACCAAGCGTTCCATCTAAATGTAGCGCAAAGAAAGCAGGCATCCTGCGAAGAAGTGAAATTGATTAACGGATCCCTTACCCGGTTGCTTGGAGTTCCAAAACGAGTACGAGTACGAGTACACCTTCCTATGTGGAGCAAACATGCTCCCGGAAGTGGAACCATCTACCGGCACATCATGCCAACGGGCAAAGTGGCATGAGGGTAAGGGGGAATGGTGGTGGTAATTGCGTATAATTTATGGAAGAAAATATAAAATTTCTAAAATCATCCCGCAAGTTATTCCTTCTAGTTGATAGGTGGAATGGAAAGTACCTCTATACTTTTAAGCATCGCTCGCTCGCAACATACATACGAGTATAAGTTAACACAATTTGCAACCAGGTACACTTCTGCTCCTGGGTTCTTGAAGTTTTGTTTTTTTTTTTGCTTTTTCTATTTGTCATTTGGGAGCTAAGCAGGACTGACAGGGGGTTCCAGGTGGTGGACTTGAGGCTGTTAGAGTGGCTGATGATACAGTAACAGCCAATTTGACACCAAAATGTCCTTGTCCTTGTCTTTGTGTTCGCTCCTTGAGATTCTGAGATTCTATATGCTGCGCTACGCCACTCAGTAGGAGCACCAGTGTAACAGTGCGTCGTCCTTGTCGGCTTCTTCATCGTCGTTGCCGTGTGTTGAAAGAGTCGTTATATGGAATTTTTATTTATTGTGTATTTTGCCACGATGACAGCAACGACTTTAAATATTTTGCTTTAAGGATCATAGTCAGGGGATGATTATATTATTTTTTACATTCCTCTAATTGTCAGCTTGGGGTTCCATGGAAGTTTTACTTATACTTGCTGGCTGTTGTATGTGTTATGCAGTGCTTGCAGGAAACTGGAAATTAAATTACTGGTATACTGGTAAAAGATACATATTGTCGTACACATTTATGAGCTTGTAAATTTTGTTCTTCATTGGATTAATTATTATTATTATGGAGCGCAGCATGAAAAACTGAACGATGTATAAAGTGGCTCCAGGTGGGAAGGTAGTTTGATTTAAAGATTCGAATTTACTCAACCTGCGAAAAAGATAGCGCAAAAATTAATCATTTTGTTCTATAAAAATGTTTATGATCTGCGCTAACAATGTCAAAATAAGTTAATGGAAATTAAAACTTAAACAGCTCTTAAGAAATTAAGAAAAAACTGCAATTGGAAAATTGCGTATTCGCCTCGTTGTACTATTTCAATGATAATTTTAATGTATTGATATTGTTAGTCTTCATAATTTGTATATGGATCACAATGATGTTAAGATATAAATTCTCCACTTCAATTTAAAACGGTAACAGTTTAACAGCTGGCAGTTTAAGGTTAATTAGAAATGTACCATTAAGAAAGTTCTTGTTTTCAAAGTTTAACATAAAAACATTAGGTATTTCATATGTTTAATTTTGGAGATGCTCTAGAATTTTTGTTTATGGGAATACTTTATATTAAAAGCTAAAAGAAAAACTGAGGCCCAAATCATGCAAACATTTAGAAAAATGCCATTATTTTCTATGAAATGCTCAATTGTCAAGCAAAACCACTCCTAAAGCTCTTCCATCTGTCCTATTTTGCTACTCCTACTGGGTTGATGAAAAACTGCATTTGTTCCCAGAAAAGGAGAATACTCGTCTCCCTCTTTCTTTTGTCTTACTGCACTTACGTCCCTCCTTTTCTTATGAAAACGCTGATCAATTTTCAGCGTCAGAATTTTCTAGAATGACGATAGTTTCTTAATAACCATCAGTTCGGCTTTCATAGCAAAAGTAAACACCACGTCATCCTCGGTTCCAACGCTTGTTCACAATGACACTCTCAATGTAAGCTCGATTGATAAAGCCAATTCGCTTGCAGCATAGTTTGCTGTTAATTTGACGCTACCAGAAAGTGTCATGAGTCCTCCTGTTCTTGAGAGCGTAAATGGTTCTATGGGACGAATCTTCCTTCACACTCGTGCAGTTGCAAAAGTACTGAAAGACCGTGACGTACACAGATCCGCTGGCCCGGATAGTATCTCTTCAATTGTTTTGAAGAGGTGTTCTTCATAGCTGGAAAAACCACTGCGTAAACTTTTCCATCTTTCCTACTCTACAGATCTTTTTCCGAGCGGATGGAAAATAGAATTTGTCCATCCTGTCCATAAAAAAGGCGAATCCTCCTCTTCCTCTAACTATAGTCCAATAGCACTCACGTCCCTTCTCTCCCAGGTCATGGAAACGCTGATTAATTATCAGCTCAAGAAATATGTCAAAGGATGGAAGCTGCTTAATGACCGACAATATGGTTTTCGTAGCAGTAGGTCCACTCGTGATCTCATGGTTCATCTCACCGAACAGTGGAAAAAATCTTTACATCGTGTTGGAGAAAGTAACATTATTGCTCTTAATATTTCAAAAGCATTTGATAGAATTTGGCACCAAGCCCTCTTAACGAAAATGCGTTCTTTTGGTATTGATGAATCTCTTCTTCGTTTGATTAGAAGTTACCTTTCTAACAGTTGAATACAAGTTGTATTGGATGGTTTCAAGTCTGAAATTCATAAAATAAGTGCTGGTGTCCCCCAGGGCTCCGTTTTGTCTCCGACCCTCTTTCTTATATTCATAAATGATCTTATGTCTGCCACTTCTAATCCATTAACCTGTTTCGCCGACGACAGTACCCTCAATTTCTCATACTGGTTTATAGATTCACATCCTTGTTCTTCGGATGTGGAACTTCAAAGGCAGCGTATGATAAGTTCATTAAATTCTGATTTTGACAGCATTATCCAATCTGGAATCAAAAACCGTGTAGAATTTAATGCTTCGAAAACTCAATGCTATCTCCTGTCGTTAAAGCGGCATGCACCCCCGATGCCACTATTTATGAGTGGCACTTGCATCCAAGAAACTAATCAACTGCCAGTACTTGGTATGTGTATCACAGATCACCTTTTATGGAACGATCATATTTGATATTGCCAAAAATACTGCCATTTGCTTAGGACTTCTCCGACGATGAAAGAAATATTTCACCAATTCTGCTCTAGCTGTAATTTACAAAGCCTTCATCCGTCCAAAGCTTGAATATAATTCGCATATCTATGCAGATGCCCCTAAAACAAGTTTAAATCTCTTGGATGTAATACAAAAAAGGGCTTTAAAAATGATAGGCGATAGAAATATAATCGAAACATTTACATCGCTGGAACACCGCCGCAATGTTTCATGACTTTCGTTGTTTTATAGATATTTTTACAAGCAATGTTTTGTCGAATTAGTCAGTTGCATTCCACCCCTTAAACGATTCAGCCGTAATACTCGCACTTCCAGGAATGCTCATCAGTTTACCCTTGAGCTCAATTTCGGGCATAATGTCAAGTATAGAGATTCTTTCTTAAATCACACATCGAGTATGTGGAATGCTTTGGCCAACTCTGTTTTTCCCTCCCATTTTGATGGCAAGAACTTTAAGACCAATATGCACCAGTATCTCCTTTTAAATCCTTCCCTATTTTCCTAATGCTCGCACTGTGTTTAAATATAAACATATAAAGGGTACTAAAAACCCCTTGAGTGCATGTAAATTATAAAAAAAAATGTAGCACTCTTATGAAAAATGCGTGCATTTGGTATTAATGAATCTCTTCTTGTTTTGTTAGAAATTACTATTTGGGCCTTAAAATTTAAACAGTATTGGATTGGTTCAAATCTGATTTTCACTTAATCTAAATTAACCCTGGTATGCCCCAGGGCACTGTTTTTTCTCCGAAACTATTTCTTATTTTTAAAAATGATCTTATACTTTGTTCTTATACCACTATCCATAGGATGGTACTTGCATCGAAGAGACTGCACAATTTTCGGATCAAGTATGTGCATCACTAATAATCTCTTTTTGCCATTAATTTTGGTTTTCTCAGATGATGCAAGAAGCTTCTTACCTCTTCTGATTTGTCTTTAATTTAAAAAGCTTTATTCCTCTGAAGCTCAAATATTATTCTCAAATTTAGGTTAGTTCCCACATAACCTACTTTAGCCTTTTGAATACAATTGAAAAGAGAGTTCTTAAATTGATAGGGAATCATACTTTTACTGAGAAATTTTCTTCCCTTGAACACCGGTACAAGGTCCCATTCCTTTGATAGTTCAATCAGTATTTCCACAAACAATGCTTTATTAAAATAGCCTTTTCACACCACCTTTCAAAAAATTCAACGGTAATACCGTAATATGTACTTTTGGGAATGTTCATCCCTTAACCTAGATCCCAATTTAAAATGTACTTTTAAGCACAGGTATTCATTCTTTAGCCGCACTTCACGAATGGTAAAATATTTAACACTCATTGCAATGTCCATCGGTATCTCGATTTTTTGATATTTAAAAAACATAACTTTATCTAAGAAATTTGGTTGGTGCATTTTAAAAAATTAATTTTTTGAATACTTTTTTACTCCTTTTATGTGTAATATTAAATCATTTAAAAACATGAGATATTATCAACCATCAAAAAGATCTTTTTAAATGTTGTGTTCTTCTTATAGAATTAATCATTTATTGTTTTTGATTGTTACGGATAGAAGTTGGACAATACTCTTTTTTGTTTGCTTGATTTGGACATAGTTATTTACCCGATATAAAAAATCGAATACAAAATATATTTAATTCAAAACATGAACTACTATGTTAGGTTATACTTTACTTATGTGTTTTTTTTTTTAATTTCGTATTTTCTTCGAAGAGATTTTCAAAAAACATTGATTTGGATTTAAAGCAGACACAATAAATATAATATTTAAGTTTAAAAAATTAACAAATTCAAAGAATTCATTCACAAACGAGTACACTCATTCAAGTGAGTGAGTGAGTGAATTAGCGAAAATCTAGTTTTTTAAATTTAATGTATTGCTAAAGGATTTTGCTAGATAGATAGATAGATAAAAATTTCATTGAATTAAAGTAGATTGGCAACATTTAATAAAATTATCTCTTGATCTTCTGATAAAAAGTCTTCTCTGAATACATTCCTTCTGATTTCTCTGACAATGGGGCAAGAAGTCTCTCTTTCTGATAGGTTTTCAAATATTACACTTTAGGGGTAAATCAGAGGTCTAAATCTATTAGTTCACTACGTAGCCTGACCATCACAGAAATCACAGGGATATTATTGGAATCCGTACCCGTAGCATGATGGTTAGTGCGTTGGACTGTCGTGCAAGGGGTCTTGGGTTCAATCCCTGCCTGTGCAACCTTAATTTAAAAAAAAAAAATAATTTTCGCGGGTACTGCCTCTTGCAGGGAATTGAAAAATCCTTCAAGAGTAGTTCTTGTCATGAAAAAGTGCCTTCTCAAACAAGACGTTCGGATTCGGCCCAAAATTGTTGGTCCCTTCCATTCCTGACAACAGTACTCGCACACAGGAATGGTTGAGAGTTGTAAGTCACTAGGCCTTGGTTTACAACGGACTGTTGCGCCACCCCATTTGATTTGATTATTGGAATCCTTAAAATAGTTGTTCTTTGCAAGGTTATGGATTTAGCTTTTTTAAGTATATATTTTCAAAGGACCTTTCTTAAATAATAAATGAGCATTTTGTTTAAATTACACTCTATCAAACAATGCAATCAATCTCCTTTCCCACTCAATCCTCAAAACTTAATAACGACTTAAATAAACTTCATCTATTTATAGAACTTAAATACAAATTGGCCAACTGATTTCAAAAGAAGAAGAAGATTAACTTAGCCTTCGGGGCATAAAAAAGAAACTTCTTAAATGCAAAAAAGACTAAATTGCCAACTTGAGTATGACAAACGGGTTTTATTTTTCTTCTTATAAAATTTGTATATGATTTTGTTTGCATTTCTCTTCTTGCAAAAGTAGATATGTAGGAGTGAGTAGGTAGGTAGTGATAGAGGTACTAGGAAGCTTAATTTATCATCGTTAAGCCTATGGGTAGTGTCCTTTCTACTGTATGTGAGTCTTAAATCAAAATGTCATTTTTCATTTTCATCTTTGTTTCATCTTCTGAGTGACATTAAAAGAAATCACAAAAAGAATAAAAACACAAAAAAAACAAACAGAAAATAACATTTATCATCCTGGTGATGAGGAATGAGTGAGTGGAGTCTAAATGTAATTTGTTTTCTATACAAACAAACTTAAAGGACATTTTTTTTGTATTTAATTTCTTCCGCTTTGAATGAGTCGAAGAGTTCTTTTTTCTAACGTTTTATGTGATTCAAAAATAAACTCGAGAATGACAATTTTCAACATTTAGATCTATTACAATTTTTCACCTGCAAGCTATTTGGGTACACGTAATGCTGGAACTATAAAATAACCCATTTAGAAGAGCCAAAAATAAGGAATATAAGAATGAAAAAAAAGGACATTTGCCAAACCATTATCAATTACATTTGACAGATGAGCAGATGACCCGATAGACAAGCATAAGAGTGACAGGATGATATTTCCCGGGCTCCTCTCTAATTTTCTCTAAGGGAATCCATTTCTGACAAATTGTTTGGGAATTCCAATTGTTCTCTGTTCCCCGGTCCCGTTCTAATTCCGACATCAAATGAATGAAGAATGAGTGATGAATTGATGTAGAACATCACCGGCAAAGATCGACCGACATCATAGCAAATGTATAATATTGGGGGCTGATGCTGATGCTAAAGCTGAAGCCTGGCGATGGTTGATGGAACTTATATTTTTAAGAAGACACTATACAGGATACAATGGCTAATGGCTAAGTTGTACAAAAGTGAATAACAGATTTTTAGTTACAATCTATCAATCATGATGGACAAAGCTGATGGATACTTTCTGACATAAGAATTTGAATTAACTTTTGTGACATAAATAGAATTTTCATCATAATGTTTTATCTATGCATTGTTTGAATTAATTTTTTTTTATTTTAATTACTTATTCATGGGATTATTCTCAATAAAAAAAAAAACAAAACAAATACAAAAAGACAAATTGTTTTTTAATGCAAAAATAACATGTTTCTGGAAAGCATAATGTTTTGGGTGTATTGTTTTTAGTTGTAAACAGAGGTTCTAGACATAAATTATTTCTCTGTTAAGGATTTCCAAAACATTTCCCTTAAAATAATTGATTATTTGAAATTATCATGAAATGGTCAACTTTTTATTTAGCAAAAGCTCGAAAACATCGGTTAGCCCTGATCTTAACTTCCATCGATTATATTTAAGCAGAGACCGTATCGAATTCATATATTATATGCTGAAAATTGAAGCGATTTCTGGAAAAATCAGCATATGTTTTTCACACTTCTGACGTGCTGTTTAAACAGCCACCAACAAAAAAATTTTTTGATTTGATTTGATGACAAATTTCGGAAAGCAAATGGAGCCAAACAAAAGTGGTGATGCATAAAAGGACAAAAGATGAGCTTTAGGAGCAGAACATGAGAACATGTTCTCAAAATAATAAAAATCGAGAATATGAGAAGCCTGCAATCAAAGATGTTAAGAGGTGCAGAAATGAAGTTCGTAAAATGAGTGAGAAGGTGAAACGAAATTTACAAGAGCATAAACCTCAAACCGAAGGCTGCATACACGAAAGTGGAAACATCATAGTAGAACCGGAGTCAATGCCTAAAATATTAAAAGATTACTAAATAACGGCGAAAATGAACAAAATTCCACTCTGAGGGAGGATGATCCAATCAGTATAGACGACAAAAGCCAAATATCTCGTTTTCTGATTCCAAGGCTGATGTCTAGCACAGCCCTTTCAGCAGATGGCTTAAATGCTAAGCTCTTTAAAGCGTATTGTTTGCTCGGTACTAAAAAGAGGACACCCTCTAAACTGAACTAACTTTAGATGTATAAGTCTCCATCACGTACAAAATCTTCTCTAGAGTAATATATGAACGTCTTAATCAAAACGTTAAAATCAAAACCTGATAGGTCGTTATCCATGTGGTGAGAGAAAGAGAAAAGTATGTTTTGCGTGATCTACGGTTCCATTATTAGAAGAAGGATAAAACTACAAGGACTTAGATGACTGGGTCACGCAGAGCACATGGAAATCAATGCTTTGGTTGACTATGAATTGACGCTCTTATAAGATTTCTTTTAATACCTTAAACGACAAAAAAGTCTAAGAGGTCCGGTATTTTGTTCAAATCTGACCAATGTTGGTGAAAAAAAGGAATAAATATTGAAAGTTGTATTTGCGACCTGGTTAGTTAACAATTTTTCGTATAAAGCCTAGATTTTCATTGGGTGTGTTTAGTCGCAACAGAGGAGAAAGATGAAGACACCAAAGACATATTCTTCGAGCTTTTGGACAAGACATATGAGCAGTGCCCTGGCTATGACATTAAAATTGTTTTAGGATACTTTAATGCCAAGCTAGGAAAAAAGACATATTAAGTGGCATAATCGGGAGATACAGCCGGCACGACACTACCTCCGACAACGGATTCAGAGTGGTTGATTTTGCTGAGGAGCGAGACGTTCTGGTAGCTAGTATACAGTTAACGCATCTCAATATCCACAAGGGGACATGCAAATCTCCGAGGAGATAGAGGGATGTCACAACAGGAATGAGGTTCGTAAATTTTACCAAAAGGTAAAAAAACCTCCCAAGCATACCAGCCACGAACCGAAGCCTGAGAATATGGAAAGACCACTTCTCCAAATTATATAACGACGATGACGAACCGAATTCCGCTGTAAGGCAGATAGAACCACTCAACCTCGGCAACGCAGATCAACATTTCCGCCTACCCGACATTGACGAAGTAAAGATAGCTATATCTTAACTTAGCTCAAACAAAGCTGCTGGAGCTGACGGCATCGCTGCCGAACTATTCAAAGTAGCAGACGATGACTTGGTAGGGAGCATGCACCAATTCATCTGCAAAATATGGTCGGAAAAAAGCATGCCCGATTAGTGGAATCTCAGCATAGTGTGCCCGATACATAAAAAAAAGGATCCTCTAAATTGCGCCAACGGACGGAGGCATCAGCCTCACAACATTGCATATAAGATCCTCTCTGCCGTATTATGTGAACGTCTCAAGCCGTTTGTAAAGAACCTGACAATTCGTTATCAGTGTGGCTTCAGACCAGGAAAGTCCAGATCTTAGAAAAAACCCAGAAACTTCAAATCGATACCCACCATCTCTTTATCGATTTTAGGCCGCGTATAACAACATTTTTAGGGAAGAGCTCTACCGAGAAATGTCTAGTTTTGGCATCCCTGTCAAACTTATCCGTTTGTGCAGAATGACGATGAAGAATGCACGCTGCTCTATCAAGGTCGAAACAGATCTTACCGATGCAATTGATGTCAAAAAAAGTTTAAGACAAGGCAATGCACTGTCATGCGACTTCTTCAACATCGTTCTGGAAAGAATTGTGCAAAACTCAACCGTCAACACTAGAGGCACAATCTTCCAAAGGTCCATCCAATTACTCGGTTACGCAGATGATATTGACATAATTGGAAAATCACAGCGTGATGTTAGTGGAGCATTTTTGAGCATTGCGACGGAAGCGACGAAGATAAGTTTAGTGGTCAATGAGGGCAAGACCAAGTATAGGCTGTCATCAAAAAAGGACACTGAACAACGACGTTTTGGACAAAACGTCACCATGGACAACTATAACTTTGAGGTAGTTAAGGACTTTGTCTACCTAGGCACCGCTATTAACACAGACAACGACAGCAGCGCTGAAATCAAACGGAGAATAACTCTTGCAAATCGCTGCTTCTTTGGACTTAGAAGGCAATTGAGAAGTAAAGTCCTCTCTCGAGCATTTAAAATCACCATCTATAAGACACTCATCATCCCGGTTCTCATTTATGGCGCTGAGGCCTGGACCCTGTCAAAGAAAGCTGAGAACGTCTTAGGATGCTTCGAGAGAAATATTTTTCGAGTGATTTTTGGTCCCGTACGCATAGATGGAGAATGAAGGAGAAGATATAACGACGAACTGTTCGGGCTGCACAGCGACACTGACCTAGTTAGCAGAATTAAAGTCTAACGTCTTAGATGGTTACGTCATGTAGAGCGAATTGACATCAACGCTCCAGCCCGGAAGGTCTTTGAATCTAATTCCAAGGGACGGCGCAGTAGAAGAAGACCGCTACTCAGGTGGCGCACCCAGGTGGGAGAGAACCTCAACCAACTTGGCGTGCTAAAATGGAGACAGCTAGCTAGGGACCGAACTGGCCGGAGACCCATGTTGGTTGATATTTTCTTACCATTCAACAAAACGTGTTATTAATTTTAAGTAACAATAAAAACAAAATAAATTTTATATTTCAAATACACTGTTGTTTTAATTAAACTTTAACGTGGTTAATGCGTAGGACTGTCATGCCAGAGGTCTTGGATTCAATCACAGGTACTGCCTCTTGCAAGAAATTGGCAAATGCTCCAAGTGTAGTTCTTGTAATGAAAACTGGTTTCTCAAATAAGTCGTTCGGAATCGGCTTAAAACTTTAGGTCCCCTCTATCTCTGACATTATAACATTACTCAGATGTAAGTACAGTTAAGAGTTGTGAGTCGCTAGTCCCTAATTCTCAATGGACTTTTGCGCAATTTATTTTTGTATTTAGTTATCTTTTCTATTTTGAAATATATCACGCACAGAGAAATAGAAGTAGAAACATCTAAATTTGTCTTGTTTATTTAAAATCCTTCGTCACTTTCGTAGACACCAATTTATTTTTCTCTACAATTTCGTTTTTTTCTTGCGCGTCAAATAGTTTTTATAGTCCCATTTCAAAAAGTTAATGAAACCCAGTTATTCATGTATTAGGTTTAAATTAAACCTGTTGGATGCATGGAACATTTTATTTGAATAAAATGATGTGCCTTATTTGTATTCCCTGATGTTATAAGAACCTTCCACATGGCATAAACAATAATCAGTTTTTCAGATTAGCTGATCAATAATTAAGTTTTAGACATAATCATATCAGGTTTGAATCAAAACTGAAAAACTGTGCCTAATAGTTTTTTTTGTATCCCATCCTCAAATTTGATTTCAAAACCACTGACAACAAGATCAATATTTTTTTTGAAAATTTCCTTTACTTAACTTTATGCATGCATAAAAAAGTAAACCTACATTTTACATGCAACCATAAACCATCCCACATCATCTGGTATGTAATTAAATTAATTAATCCAGTATCAAAGTGAAAGAAAAAAAGATTCCAAACACGTTGCAAGTTCGTTCGGTACAGAGAATATTGAAGAACTACGTAGTGTTCATTTTTTTTGTAATTTTGTAAATGTACACATATACAAAAATATCGTAACAGTATTATGTTACAGATTTAATTTTACTTTTTATTTTGTCATTTCGGTAAATCCTTTTCTCTCTATTACTTCAATCCACCAAAAAAACATCCTTTCTGATACATCATACCTGCCTACACCTATATGAACCTTTAGCTACCAATATAATTAAAAAATAAAATAACAATTTAAGCCCCATGATAATTAAATTTTTTTATTTTAATCCATTTCAGATGAAAAAGTGAGACAAAATGAATTAAACAAAAAAAAAAACACAACAAAATGACCTCCCCCTTTGATCCTGCGGCATCATTTTGAAACAATTTTTTAAACATTGTGCCACCTGACGACGACGACGTGCACACATAAAATAGAGAGCAACAATCAACAACATAGCATCAGTTCATGCAACCTGGTGGTTTTTATATGTACTATATGTTTGTATGTTTGGCGTATTATTTGTCACCGTTAGTCAACGTGTATCGGTGTGAATGAGAATTGGAACAATAATCCTGCTGCTCCTGCCATCCAGTGCAGTAAATAACGAAACGCGGATAAACATATCCTTCGCGTGAAATGGAAAATATTGTTTTGTGACCAACTTATCGCACATGAAAAAATTTGTTCGGTCCTTTTGAGTGTTTTATTTTATTTTCGATTGTCCTTTTTTTATTCTTCGGGTTTTTGGGAGGTTTTTGTGGTTCGTTGTTCTGAACTTTTTGCAGTCACAATCCTGAAAAAGCATTACAAAAAAATATTATAAATTCGTTTAAAAAAATATGCATGAACCTACACAGATATAATAATAATTGTGTGTCGGTTGCACTCTTGTTTTGGTTTATATCCGTCGTCGTAGTGGGACTTCGAGCATATAGTAAATAGTCCTTTTAGTCAACATCCTCTATTTGTTGGCTTGCAGTATTTTATCCTTTGGATGTACAAAACAAACCCAATTCAAAGGCATATTATGGGACAGTGGAGAATTGGATTGTACCAAGGAAATCCAGCGTAAGGAAATACGAGGTAGTATCCTTGAGCTTAAAAAAAATAAAGGATTTTTCCAATCTGACTTCAACAAAAAAGGACCAAAAACGTGAAAAACAAAAAAAGGTACCAATCTCACCATTTAAATTGGTTTATTTTTAAGATCCTTGAAAATTTGAGTTAGAATCGTTTTTATTGTTTGTGTAATTATATTCAATGTACTTATGTATCTCTTCAATTTATTTGTGTCCTTGATGATTTTCTATCGGAAGAGAGAATGATAGAAAAGTTTTAATTTTAATTGAAAACCGTGTTTTGATGTTGGGTTTTCTCTTCTGGCTCTTGTTGATTTCGAGGACCAGAACACCATCAGCAGACAAGATACCAGACCATTGAATTAAAGGACCAAATAAAAAAAAATTAAATTTAAATCGTGTGTCCCTTCCGTCTCCGTTTCGTCGTCATCTTATAGTTGTTGAGTTTATCATTTTATTTTTTTTTTTTTTCAGTTGAAATTCGGAAGAGAAATGTAGAAAATACGAAAAATATAAATAAAAAAAATAAATTAATTGATGGAAGAAAAAATAAAATAAGTGAATTAAAAAAAATTAAAGTGCGGTGAATGTGAGTGAAAAAGCAATTAACGAACGTTTTTCATGAATTATTTTTGTGAGTTTTTTTTTCTTTTGATTTTGCATATTTTTTCAATTTTTTGTGAGTCCGTCTGAGGAGAAAAGCAGCGTTTCTTTTTTTTTCAATTAACTTTTCCCAACCAGACATCGCGTCCAGGACTAACGCAAAAGCAACTGCGCCGCCAGTGATCAATTTTGTGTGTGGTAAGTGCAAGAAAAATATACAAACCAACATTTTAATTTTGTTTTTGTAGTTTTTTTGTCAGACATGTTTTTAAAATAAACTATATTTTAATTAACACTTCAAATTAAGGCAAAAAGTTTATTTTTAAATTTATTTTCTTCATGCCTTAGAAATAACTCGCAACTAATTAATTTACGATTGAGTACTTGAGCAAAACAAATTTTCTTATTGGGATTTTTCTTTTGGTTCAATTCGGGACATTTGGGTGATCAATTTTTCTCACTCTTATTTTTATTTCATTAATTTTTTCAAAATTTTAATATATTTAAATGTTTTGCAAAAATAGTTTTCTTAAGAGTTTCAAAAATACAACAAACTTAAGACTTTTGAAATTTAGTGAATAATTTTAATAATGCCATTTCTTTAAAGCGATGACTTAAATTAAATTCAATGTGAGTATTTAAGTATAAGGCAGAATTCTCAAGAGTATTAATTTACATAGTTTGGTTTTCAACTTTGGATCTATTAATGTTAGTTCAGAAAATTTTCTTCTTTCAAAAAATGTTTGCAAGGTTGTATTTTGATTGACACATGATTTGTGCAGCCGTTAAACTTCCTGAAAAAATGTGTTAATTTAGAGTATTAAACAAAAAGAAAATATAGGGAAAGATGTATGAAGGTATGTATTTTACATCATTAAATTCTACATAAAGAAGATTTCCATAGTTGTTGTTCATACAATTTACAGATTTTGTAGAAAACCTGTCAAAAACATTTGGGTGAAGCACATCTATCTATGAGAGTTATAATATTTAATTAAACAAAAAAAAAGTTTTAATAAAGAAATATGACACTACCTGAAAAAATGCTCATTTTTGAATAAACTTCGATTAAGCTTATTTTTTAAATGATTTCAAAACAATATTTTGACCTTCATTATGTATTTGCAAGCATATGCGGTTAAGCCTTTAAACCTGACCATTAGATTGAGGGGTGTGCGTTGCAACCTTGACATGCTGTATGTCAAGGATTTGAAACATGTCCCGCGGTCAGATATGATTCGGTTCGGCCTCGAAAAATTAGCAAAATATGATTTTAAGCATTCTATAGCTTCTTTACTTGAGGTTCTTTTATTTGGATAAAGCTTAGTAAATTTGGTGAAGGCATCAATCATCACCAAAACATGTTTTTTTATTGGAACGCGAGTTGGAAAATGGACATAGGTGGTCTATATGTAGCGTATCAAAACGTATGTTCCCTTTTGGAATCGGATTGAGAACACCTTCTGCTTTCCCGGATTCAGTGAAAAGTAGATGCATTTAAGGCAATTTTTGATAACGGTTCTAGTTTTGTCCTTCATATGGGGAAACCAATACATTCAAGCTATGTGCTCAAAGCACTTGTCAACTCCCAGATGACAAAGGGCCTCGTGATGAGTCCGGACTATCTGCTCTTCCTTGTAAGATGGGACGTAAAAAAGTATATTGTCATAGTGAGGGCTTTCAGACTTAGTCAATTGGGTTGCAATCGCTATTATTTTACAATCTTGTTTTTGAGCAGTGGGAAGTACAAACTCAAAGGATTCGTTCTCAATGTGCAAAATGTTAAAAGACCTACTGAGAGAATTATCATGAGACATTTGATGGCTCTTTCTATGCTCCACAGAATAGTCGTATGCTTGCAACTCAAGAGCCCATCGCGATATGCGAGGATTCAATTTTTTTTGTTTAGTGTTAAAGCAAAAGCTTGGCAATCCGTTATATGGAATGCCAAGTAAATAAATTTGGAAACACCTTAGAGCATAGACTATGGACAAGGTCTCGAGTTCGTAGCTATGGAACCTATACTTTCACCTTCAGTCGTTCGTTTGGTGAAATAAAACACGGGATGGAATTTACCATCATTTTTGAACTTCCTAAAGTAGGAACAAAGTTCAAGAAAACTATGAATGTCTTTAGTCGAAGTAGGTAGCGGAAAATTTTCTACGGCTTTTAAATTTGTTTCATTAGGACTTACACCGTTTTCATTAATTTTATAACCTAAATAGGTTATCTTTTCTTTTAAGAAGACACATTTATCATATCTGAGTTTCAACTCTTTAGTGAAAACTATATTAACTACTTCTACTAATAGGTGTCGTAAATGATGTATATTTTCTTGATTCCTCTTCAAGTGAAACATGATAAAAGCCATTTTTCAAATCTAGTGTAGTATAGTATTTTTTTACTTTTCAATCGGTCGATGTTATCTTCAATTAAGGGTAACGGATAATTATCACGCAAAGTTATTTTATTAAGTTCACTATAATCAATACATAACCTTAACTCTTTATTTTTCTTTTCAACGAGTACAATTGGAGACGCATATTGAGAATTTGACTCTTATGAGAGTATGGTAACCTTCTACGAGGACAATGAAACGGAATATATTTTGATAAAACAATACTCATTTTAAATTCATTCTCATCAGACACTACACAATCTAAACTCGCATCAAAAGCTAGTCTGAATACATCTTTAACACTTTCTTGAACACTAAATGGCAAATCTGAATTAACCCTAATATCTAACTCTGATTCTTCATCACATAAGTTAATGTTATAAATTTGTTTAATAAAGTTAACCTCTTCACTTAATTTACTTACATGCGGACACTGACACTGACTTGAGGACGACAAATTCATGCAAACATGCGTTTCTGGATACGGACTTAATGACGACAATGTTACATCTGATGAACGATTACACTCCACGATGATGTTTGACGACTCTGACAAATTTACTTTTCACCTTCACCTTTAGTTTTACATCTCGTAAGCACCATACCAATTTTATCGATAAATTTTCGTCCAAGAAAAGCTGGATAACTCATGGAATTGTTTTCAACTACTAAAAGAGATAAATTTGTTTCTAAATTTTCAAAAAATATAGAGGGGGCTGTTGTTGACTCCAAAATATGACTTACTACTACTATGCAGAGGTAATATCAACGAAGGCGGCAAATATTTTTCCTTGATGAAGCTTATTGAATCGCTGAGTCCAAGAGTGTTGTGAGTACAGATGAACATTCAAAGCCGCTCTTAATGAATTGGTTGGTTTTTAGGCTGTATCGTTGTTGGAATCTGCTTCTTTCTCGATTAAATATTTCTCTGGCTTTTCGGTGAATTTGTTGGCTGGATTTTTGTTGGTAATCTTCATTGCTGTTACTGTTGGAATTGAGTGTCAAAATTGGTTTATTTTTTAAAAAATGTTTAGCAATGTGACCACGTGTATCACATTTAAAGCAAGTGAATTCTTTCTTTCAGTTCCAATAAGAAGCCTTCAGGAAAATGAACTTGGTACGGTCGTCCAGATGGAGGGTTTCAGAATATTCCTCAAAACATTCGATCCATCTCTCAATTGGAAAGTTGTCATCCCCACTGTATGGCCACATTAAGTGTTCCATGTCTTTGAAACTACTAGACACATGCGGCCTTTGACTTGGGTTTTCATGAGCGGCGTCTTTGATCTGCAGTTCCTTCAGCTTACGTCTGAGTAGAATAATCTCTTCTTTCTTCTTGCATGCTTCTCGCAGATTATTAAGCTCTTCATCGATGTCATCACTTTAGCCAGCAGGTGGTTCGAGGTCAGACCCGTGATCGTCAGATGATTCTGACTCGTTGCGGTTACGCTCAGGCATGAAATCTTTTGCAAGCTTTTGCAGGTCTTCCTTGGCATAACCTCTAACTGCGTCTTGAACTCTCATTTTTAGCATTACTTTGGTGCCATCAGTTTTTTTATTAATCGATCATAAAATGTGTTTCAGAATATCAACTTTTGCTTTATTAAGAAAATTATCAAATTCTTCTGACGTTTTTATACGAAACACTTTATAAGTTAAAACTTTTTATTATTTTTAAATAAACGTTTTGAGTATCAGATCTCACTTCTGAAATTTGTAGGGAATAATCTTCGGCAAACGATTAAAACACTTGATTCGAGCTTGTTCAAGTACAGTTTGATAAAAGAAGACAAATATTAAGCGAAGGTTGTATGTATAGCTTCAAATAATGAATGTATAACATAGCTTACGGGAAGATCATACGATTAGAGTATTTAACAATTGTTGTAGAATTATTAATGGATGTTGTTAGTACTAAAAAGTAACGAATGTGCACAAGGAAAAACACAGGGTGTTTTTTAAAATAAAATGCCTACAGTAATTATTTAAAAAATTCAATTTTTATGGTGTCTGTACGTCAACTTGTCAATTTTATTTTCAAATTTGTTTTTCTCAAAACGGGAGTTCGATACCTCAGACATTTTTGCGATATATCAATTATATTTGTCTTCATTTTTGTATCTTCCAAAAAAGATTGGTATCATGAATTTTTACTTTACTTTCGCGGATATTGTTTCATCCTAGTAGTTCATAACAATTTAGCCACACCCACAATTACTTTGGACACATTAAAAAGTATTGCATTCGTAAAAAAATTTAAAATATAGATTTTTACATGATGACATTACGATTGTAGTGAAGTCGAAAAAATAGAATTTGACGATTCCATCCGTCTGTCTGTCAAATTAATATTTTAAATAGATTTGTTTTATGCGTTTTTTGTCTATTTTTATAAAAACAAATGTAAAGAAATATCTAACATTCGAATTTTCCCAAAAACGTAAACAATTCTATCTTATTTTTTTTCTTAAAAATATATTTTTGTTTTGTCAAGGGGGGTACTCACAGAGAGGAGGTTGAAGCATTAAAAAATAAAGATGTTATTTTGTTTTAGACCTTACTGACTCAGTAACTTACATTATATTGTTTTTAAAATATTTGATAATCAAAAATGTATTATTTTTTGTTCAATTTGAAGTCTCAACAAACGGTCAACATTTTATTTAAATAAGTTTGTTAACAAGCACAAAATAACTGCTACAAAAATATTTCAAAATGAACTGAAAAAAATTAGAGAAACTTATTTTGCAGGTCTTTTTTAAAACCTTCAAATATAGATACCATTTTCAAACAGGCTCTTGGGAGTAATTGACAAATCTTCCAATCTTTCTAAAATTAGCCGTTTAAATTCTGCATACAACTGTTAGTTGCCTTCATCAATAAAAGGCCTCACACACAGGAGTGGTTGAGATCTGGAAGTCGCTAGGCCCTAGTTTGCAATGGATTGTTTTCCACCTAATTCATTTAGTCTTAGATTTTATTAGTGAAGAAGAGCAGGACGACCACGTGACCCATGTTGAAATGTTTAAAATTACAATAGAAAATTAATCTATGGTGTCTTCAGCTTACGATATTGTTTAAAAAAAAAAAAACTTGCAAGGATTAGACCAAATCAAAGGATTTCACTTCATATAGAAAATTTGTATTATGTACCTAGTTATCATCTCCGAACATAACATTTCAGGTATCGAATTTGTAGGTTGGTATGCAATGCCACTCCTTTCATTATATTTTATGTCACTATTCTAGTAGTATCAGTAAGATCAGTGGTCACAAGCCATAACCACCTAAGTCGATTTATGTCAAAATTAACTTTTCCACTCTATTTTGTATTGCTGTACCTTTATTAGAACGAAAGTTATTGCCGAAAACATAATAAGCTAAGTAAGTTTTTCAAAAAATGATTTTGAAAAACAACTTAACTCGGAAGAAATATATATTTTTGTAACGTTGGATTTATAACTTAAGCAAAAATCTTTCAGTTTACTATTGTTTGACTTTTTAACTCTGAAATTTCTTGAGTAAGGCCAGAATAATTGTTCATTATGAAAAAAAATATGTTTTGGAATAAGAGCTTAAGTCAAATTAAGTAAATGTTTGCCAGAGAATTATTTTAAACTGTCATTTTCAATTGTTCTTAAGTCTAATTTGGCGGTTATTCCTAATTATAGAGAAAATATTTAACTTTCTTAACCTGAGTAAGACTGATTTTTCAAGCACAGTTTTGGTTTTAAATAAGCTTTTCTCCACTTTAGTTCTTTTTTCAAACAGAGCTATAATTTTTCTAAAATTAAATATCTAGTTAAGCGGTTATTCCATATTTGGAATTAAATATCTTGAATCCTAAGTAGACTTTGGTCCCTTTTTCAAAACATATGAATTTGAAATTACGGGGAAAATTGATTTGTAAGATGATTTAAGTCGTTGGAAATAGTCGCATAAGAAGTGTAATTTGAAAAGCGATAATAATTAAATAATGAAAACTGTGCATTTTAAACGTAAATTTGGCTAAGTTGCTGGCGGAACGTCATACAATTAACGTACCATTGTAAAGAAGCGTATCCTCAACAGCCTCCCTAAGAATTTTCAAAATAACTTTTAATAAGCACAAAGAAGTTGTGGTAAGATTTCTGAATTTTAAAAACTTTCAAAGATACTTTAGTAAGCATTGTTGAAAATAAAAAAATAAATGCATGATATTGTAAGGATACTCCAATAAATTTATAATCCTTTACCTTAGCCAATCTTTTGACACGTTTTTATAAAACTTGCTCTTGTGGGACTAACTTCTTTATTTGGAGACAATTTAAGATTGGTTAAAATGCCAATCTTGCTTTTTTAACTTGTTTGATAATGAATTATCTCATAACTTTTTGGTGTTACCCCTTGAATCAGATGCTTTCATCTTTAAATACAAAATAAATCAAATACTTCCATAATCACAAATTTTACCTGAATTGAAGCCACATAATCGGTTCTCCATAAAATATGTCTTAAATTTAAAATTAAAAAATTACTTTTTTGCTCCTGCAATTCTCGAAATTGTCTTTATTGTATATGAGGCTTAGGCTGTCTTTACTTAGAGTGTTTTAAATTTCCTCATAATATTATGTGTTTTCCAAGAGTTAAAATAAGCTATTGCACAATTCGTTGTGTGCTTATTAAAGTAACACAACCCTATTAAGTCGATTTCAGCCACCATATCACCCATTACTTTAAAATTTGTTCATTTTCCCAAATCAGCATTGATCCAAGACCAATATATAGGGAAATTTATAAACCTTCTACTTAATCATGATTCATACATAAATTTTGTATTTAATTTTATTTTTCTTCGAAAAATTTAAAGCCTGCCAAAGTGCAAGTTCGATAAAATAAAAAATTCTACATAATAATGTAATTCTCCTTTAACTCTCCCATATCACCATACCTACCATCGAAATACCTATCAATTGATCCGTAACATCAAACCAATACCTAGACTATTTTCCAAAAAAATATTTCCCTTTATTTTTCTGCTTCATTTGAGTTAAATCCTATTGTGATATAGGTAGGACCAACAAACACATATCTTTTATACCTACCTACACATAAATAAATATAAATGAAAAGGAAACTTGTAGTTGTTATTGTTGTTGTTGTTTTTGTTGTTATTATTGCTATTTTGGAAGGATATCAGGCATACGCATCTCTGCGAGTAATGTTTGACCTCGATTTCTTATTTCACTTTTTTTTAACAATAAAAGTCTGAACGAAACCCCCCAAACTAAATAAAAAAAAAAAACTGAGGAGGTGCCAAGGCTGAAGGAAGATTCATCTGTGAAAATCGAACAAAAGCTCTAAATAACTTTGCAGACATCTCAATGAGTAGGGTAATGTTTGTATCTATCTATGGAATTGGACTTCCTTACGATATATCGCAGGACCTTATATGAATATGAATGCTGAATGCCGTCGTGTGAATCAGACCAAAGTTAAGGGATACGCTCGGCTTGTATAGATTAAAAAGGTCCTTTGTTCAAAAAATAAAAAAAAAATACAGACAAACAAAAATACACATATAGACAGACATGTATTAGGCATTTTATAAATGTAGTTAGTAATATTAGCTTTTGCTTTTTGTTGCATTGAAAAGTGAATTCATTTGGAAATAATGAAGTTTAAATAGAATTTCGATGGAATATGTTTTTTTGTGAGTAAATTTTCCTTTAGTAGGTCAATAATCCAAAATGAAATGAAGGCTCGACATTTTGTCAGATGGGGATTGTTTTTTTTTTGTTTAATATTGATTGGCAATAGGTCCCCAACAGACTATATTAAGCCTAATTTGAATATGTGAACTTTTAAGATGATGAAGAAAAAGTCTTCTTTTTTGCTGACTTTTGCATGATAAGAATAAGTTTAAAGGGTCTCTTTATATTATTAAATTTTGACTTTCAGACATTTTTTTAATACAATTTTTAAAATTGCTTTCTTGTTTTTTTTAATTGTACAAAAATCTATGCAATTTCATGTGTAGCAAAGTTTTGGTTACGGTAGGAAAGAGACAATTTGTCAAGTTTTTGATACTTTAGTTCCTATGGTCGTTCAAAAATTAACTCCAACTGCTGATTTTCAAAAACATTGCTTAAAACTTTAAATTTTTAATACATTTTTGTTACTCTTTTTTTGTAACATCTCTTTTTAAATGCCCTTTGTTTACCTTTTCTTATTAATTCATGAAACAACTTTCTAAATATGTGAATAATATTTTATTTTTTTTTACTAGAAAAAGGTCCTTAAAACTAACGAATTTAACTCCATAGTAGTCTAAAAAAACTATCTTAAGCTCATTTATAAATGGAATACCTTTAGAAAGTGATATAAGAGCCTTAATAAAACAAGCTAAAAATGTTTCTAAAGGCACCCATGGCGTATACGTAATATATTTAGAAAATTCCTTTTTGTTTAAGTATAACTGACTGTTGAGCAAGTTTTGCCAGAAATTCAAAATTCTATGTATTTAATATGCATATATTATTTAACTCCAACTCCTTCTCTCTTTTGTGACCCTTTTTCGAAATTTATTGGCTTGCAAACTGAAAAACAATTAAAAAGTCTTACCCAGGCAAAAAGGCATTAATCATTATTTTGTTAAACAATTGTTGTCTGCCATACAACAAAACAAAATTTTTAGACACAAAATGTAGGTAGGTTCGGTCTCTTTTTTAGGAAACCACAACAACAGAAAGAAAATGTAATTCTGTATTTTCTCTCACCTTCAATCATAAGGACTATACTGGCTTAAAAAGCAATTTACCCCCAAAAAGAACAAGCGCACAGCACACATCACAATAACAACACTAACACAAATACCTACCAACAACAAATCACGAAGGAATTAGTTTAAGCTTCTGGAAAAACCAAAAAACTCTCACTCCCTATTCTATAGCCACACGTCTTCAGCATCATCCAAAGGAAAAAAAAACACTTCAAAAGTAATTTGTTTCCTTCAAACTGCGAAAACAGCACTCAAAATAAATCCCAAAAACCAAACTTGCCTTATCCCAGACTCTTATGATGGTTACGTCCTTCTACAGATTATGTATATACTTGTGTACACTGTACATTGATAGTCAGTATATATATATGTCCTGTAAAAATAAGCGTGTCCTTAAAATCATCAGACAGACATATAGAGAGACGCGCAAATGAGACTTACCACACGAATACACACCACAACGAAAAAGCATCATAATGAGATGAAATGATGTTGATGATGATCATCATTTTGCTCGACCTTGGGGCAACGGAAATGGGAATGGAATCCATCCGTAAAGAACGTTATTAAGTCCGATTTTCATTTTTTTCTGCACCCAGGACACCCCTCCTTCCAACAAAATTAAATGAGAAAAAATCTTTAAAATCATTTATACAATTTTGCAGGAAAATGTTATCCTGGGATTATTATATTTATCCACCCCATATACAGCGTAGCTTCATCTTCACTTTTATTTCCCTCGGATTTCTTGAAGGTATTCTTTTGCTCTTTAACACGGTTACTTTTCAGCTGATTGCAATCTTTCAGACCATTTCCAGACTAACGGTACCTATCTATAACCACAGAGGGTAGTAGATATTTATATGAGTTAAGATGCACGTTTAGATAACGAACGCATTGCCGGAAAGTGAATATCCTGTCGAAAGTGTTGCGAAAGATGTCGCAAAAGGTAACGGAGAAAAAAATTCTTATTAATTTAAAGAGCATCGCCATCATCTCTTATGATATTATAAAACCAAGTAAGAAACATCAGAGACAAGAAATATCTGTATAAAATATGAAGACATGACATGCGAAGAAACTTCCGTCTCCGCAATTGAATCAATTTAGCGGCAACGAACGGTAGCGGTAGCGGTGGCGTGGAATGACGTGGTGGCGGTGGCTTTATAAACGGATTTATAAATCTAATAAATCAGGATGCTATACTTCTTCATATATCCTTTTATTTCCTATGATGCTGTTATAACTGTAACCTAAGGCAAAAGAAATATTTATAAGGATATAGATATGAAAACATAACGTTTTATATACATATACCTTCACTTAGAGAAACAAATGGGTTTAAAATATCTTCCATTAAATCCATCAGATTTGTTCTTGTTCAGAAAGATGTTGAGTATTGAAGATGTAAGAAATACGTTTGTAGAATTTCAGAAACACAATTTGTAAGCAATAAGAGTACAACACATGATACCAAAAGATGTGTGGGCTTTGCAATTTAGCTTAAAGACTGAAATATTGAGTTGAGGTATTCAGAAATTTATTATATGTAAGTCCCTTAATGTGTCTAGAAATTCCCCATTATTCAAGGTTGATAGCCTAATTGCTGGCACAATCAAATAAAGACCAAAAACGAAAAAACAATATAGAATACCATTATTTTATATTCCAATGCCAGACAGTCTGGCAGCAGCTGTTAAGGTTATAAATTCAATAACCCATCTTCTAGATTTTTAAACTAAATTTACCATAATGAACTCGCAATATTAATCTTTCGATATCATTTTAGTGGATCAAGGTTATAAAGCTGCTTGCCTTGAAAGTCAACCACAGACTAATTTGTTGCTATTAATATAATTAAAAACAGATTGTTGAGAGATAATGTGAAATATTTCAAGAAAAATTAGTCTTACATTTTTAAGGTTGTAGAACTTTGTTTTTTGAAGGTTTTTTAACCAAAGTTTATCTGTTTTTGGTAAGACGTGAGTATATGCGATGATCCGAAAGAGAAGAGAACATGTAACATCAAAAGACTTTTGCAACTTTAATATAAAGTTTTCTTACAATTGCTAAGGGCTTACTAAAGAACCATCTACTCGTAAGTACAAAACAATAGTCCAGTAATACTTTGATATCAGTTGTGAAGTGTTCTGCAGAAATGCTAATTAGAAGTGGCAGTGACTCAAAAAAGGCTCTCTGTGTCACTAGACGATATTTAATATTTCGGAACAAAATTTGACAATGTTCTTGGGCCGACTGTTTGGACATTTGATTTTTAGCACAAATAATATTCAAAGTTAAAACCTAAACAACAACTTTTAAAATGAAACTAAAAAGAGACCAGAAAAAACGTGTCAAGACTACATAATAAATAATTCTCGAATAAATTTACGATACCGAGACGAGAACAAAAGCTTCCTTTATTGACGTGAACAAAAGTGATTAGCAAAAGTCTATCGTTAGGTCTTGTCTCTTTTGCAGAACTAATTATCAAGATTTTAATGAAGGGTTTTACGTTAAAGGTGGGTTGATTTTAAAATTGAATAAAACAAGTTGTATATGAGATATAAATAAAGTCATATCATAATTGAGAGCTTTATGAATGACATTATTCTGTGAAATATAATATTTCTTAAATAACCGCCAAGGCTTCGATAGATAGAGCCCATTAAAAAGGTCCAGTATTTTGTGATTTTGTCACACAAATCGCGCTGAATTTATTAATTTCCCATAGGAAGTTATTGTAATGGGTCCGATTTGTCAAATTGAAAATGTGGACATTTATCGACGTTTCAAGGTCCCTAGAGTCTAAATAAAAGATTTTTAGAAAGATGTCAGTGCGTGCGTGTGTACGTACGTTCGCAACGTTTTTTTCGTCGTCCATAGCTCAAAAAAAGGTGAAAATGTTTTTAATCTTAAATATCTTACGAACCAAAAAAGCTAGAGACTTGAATTAAATTTTATATAATATATTGTAATGTGATTTCAAAGAAGTATATTTTTTGAAAAAAATCCATTTAACTGTTTTTTTTTTATAAATCAAAAAAAATTAAAAAAAAATTTGTCACCTCCAAAGTTTTACGACTAAAATATGATTTCATCTCCCAAATTTTTGTGCATCGAAGAATAATGTTTTTGACATCTGATAAAATTTTGTGAAAAATCGAATTGACAGTTTTTTTTACAAAAAATTAAAAAAAATGAATAAAAGTTGGTAAAAAATGATTTTCGACTCAAAGAGCTTTTCAAACATTAAATATATTGGCTTCAAACTTGTTTTATTTCACAGAAAATATTGTTTTCGATATTCAGTAATTTTTATATAAATATCCAACTGTCCGGTTTTTCATAAGAAATAAAAGCTACAAAAATATTACGCAAATTTGGTAAAAATTGAAACATACAGACAACCTTTTAAGCAAGACAAATCGACAGACGGGATGGGAAGTTATCAGTGTGGATCGCATCCCAGCCTCTTTTAATCTCCCTAAGACTGCGAGTTATGGTTTTATTAAACGCATAATTAACTCTTTGAACGTTTTCCCGGAATAAGGTTCGAATTCTTAGTTCGCTAGAAGGAGCGTAAAGATTAATTAGAGATAATAAATAAGGACAATCAATATGATATAATGAAATATCACTAATAAAATCAATGGCACTCATCTTACGTCGGTTTTCTAATGTTTGGTATGCATACATCTAACTTTACATGGAAGCATTTCAATATTCCAGCCTTGTTTGTGTATTACAAATCTTTTAAATTTTGTTTGGACATTTTCTTTTCTTGCAATATGATAATTCCACACTACGCAGAAATATTTCAGAATTGATCTAACGTACGCTTTTAGTGTGTAAGGGTCCCTTAGATCAAATGAATTACGAACAATAAAACCCAACATAGAGTTGGCTTTGTTCACCATGAATTCTGTATGTTGTACAAAGTTTAGCTTGTAATCAAAAATGACTCTAGAAACTCTATCAAGGACATAATTTTGCATATTGTAATCTTAAACGATAGGAAACAAACGACGGGTAAACGAAAAACATTGACATTTGGGTATGTTTAGGGCTAATTGGTTTACATTGCACCAGTTGAAAAGATTGTTTACATCATTTTGGAGCAGTTTACAGTCTGTTTGTAAGGACATTAGGTAGGTCATTAATAAAATAAGGAACAGCATTGGACCTAAATGACTCCCTTGCGGGACGCCAAAAGTAACAGAAAAGGGATGTGGGCGTTGGGTAGTCGAATCAATTGAAACAAGCTGACTGCACCCTGTAAGATAAGCTGTCAGTCATTTTTGTATGTTGGAAAGAAAACCTATGTTCTCTTAATTTTTTTAATTACATTTTTTGATGCAACTTATCAAACGATTTTGCAAAATCGGTGTAAATAACGTCCACTTGCCAACCTTTTTCTACCGGTTACAAAACCGTGTTGGTTCGGGGATTTGGTTTCTTTTAATAAAAAAAATTAATCTATCGCAAACATTTTTTTCAAATAATTAAGGTATTGAGGACAATTTACTAACAGGTCGGTAGTTTGTGATTTCGTGTTTTGAACTAAATTTTTGAATAGGAGTAACGAATGGAAAAAATACACCATAATGTCAACGAACTATTAAACACACAACTCTAGACAGAGCGACGGAACATTGTTTTAAAACAATGGATCAGAATTATTGTCTTCAGTTAGACCAGATTCCACTTCTGATAAGGTAACATTTGAAGAAAACTTTTAAAAACTTAGCAAATGCATCGCAGATAAATGGTAGACTTGTTAAAGTCGAACCCGAATATTGCATAATTTTAGGGAGTCCATTAGATTTTTTAAATATTTTTAATGAAACTACAAAAACATTTACTATTGACTCTTAACTTGAATGCAATACAGTAAATATAGATTTTTTATATAAAAATGTATTTAGAACATTGAAATTCCTTTCACACTCATTATAAATGCTGTGCAAATTGGCATCAGAATAACACTTTTGTAAACATTTGTAAGCTTTATTATTTTTATTATTTAAATTAATTAATCGACGGTTATACCAAGAAGGCTAAGAGGCATTTTTCAATTTAGTCTTAGGAACAAATAGATTGATGACCGTCTTAAGAAAACAAAGAAAATTGTTGTAAGAACTTGATAATTCACAAGATTGAATAAAAGTTTAAGGCAGTGGTATATTATTATTAATATAACTCGCAATGTTGTTGAGGCTAGCTTTGGAGATATTATATCTATAGTTAAAAGGCACTTTTAGTTTGAAAACATTCAATATTTTAAATTCAAAAATTAAAGCAATGTGAAATATTGGAAAAATAGAATTATTTACGAATAAATTTAAGTCTTTATCTGCAAACAAAAAATCTAGTGTTCTATCCAAACTATTTTTACAACTGTTCATTTGAACCAAATCAACAGTTAAGAGCCAATCAATAAATAAAAAATCACACTTATAGTTTTTCCGGACATTTGGAAGTCAGCAAAAATCATACCACTTCCTAAAAATGCTAAGGGATCTGAATATAGTCCTATCTCAATTCTACCCTATTTATCTAAAGTCTTTGAGAGAATTTTAAAGCGACAAATCAACGCTTACCTTACAGCAAACTCTTTGCTCACACCAAAACAATCTGGTTTTCGGAAGCAGCACAACTGTACAACAGCACTACTTTGCGTGACTGAAGAAATAAGACAAGCGCTGGATAAGGGTGATGTAACTTTTTTAGTCTTGCTCGACTTTTCTAAGGCTTTTGACATTGTCAACCACGTAATTCTGTTTAAAAAAACTTATGCAGCAGTTTAATTTTTCGGAATCTCAGCTAAGCTCGTTTATTCTTACTTGTCTAACAGAAAACAAGCAGTTCAAATTGGTGACTGTCTGTCTAGTTTTTTACCTATTTCGTCCGGTGTTCCTCAAGGGTCGATTTTGGATCCTCTACTATTCTGTATCAACTTTATTTCAGTTGCCCCCTGGGACTTATTGAGCATGGCGCCACTAATATCAATGAGGATCTTGATACTATTTCAAACTGGTCTCACTTAAATGGTCTTTTTTTGAACCCTAGAAATCTAAATGCATATTAATCTCCAAAAAGATTCTTGATCTCTCTTACTTTCCTTCGATTTTGTTAAGTAATTCCCCCATTGAATATGTTGAAACTGCCAAAAATCTTGGTGTTAACTTTAATCGCTCTTTAACTTGGGAAAACCATATAAATGGAATTATAGGCAAAGTTTATGGTGCCCTACGTACTTTATAGGTAACCCAGTATTTTACACCAGTAAACACAAGCATGCTGCTTGCCAAGACCTTGTTATTACCAATTTTAATGTATGGTTGTGAACTATATTGCTATTGTTGTTATGAAAGTAAACGTAAACTTAATGTCACTTTTAACAATATTGTTCGCTATGTCTTTGGCTTACGGAGATATGATCGTATATCCAATTTTGCTACACTGCTGCTTGATATGACCTTTGATAACTACCTTAAACTTCGTAGTTTGTTGCTATTTGCTGATGTACTGCTTACACACCAACTGTTTTGACAAGATAAATTTCCCTAACTCTAGTAGATCTCGTCAATTGATTCATCCTCGCTTTACATGTTTAACATCCGACCGTCAATTCTTTTTAAACTCAGTCCGACTCTGCAACTCTCTTCCTCGTGCTATTACGGAAATCCAAAACGCAACAAGAATTAAAAAGGATCTTAAAGATCATTTTTCACATAGCATTTAAATACTTGAATTATTTTTTGCAAATCTATATTTCTGATACTCTAACTTGTTCTTTTTTCTTTGTTCGCATTACTTAGTTTCAATTGTGTAATATAATATCAGATACTGAATTATTAGCTTGCTCTATCAATTTGTATTATTAGCTTGTAACTATTTTATAAGATATTGTATCTTACAGTTATTAAGTATTCACGAATAAATTAAAATTAAATGAAATTATTAACATTGACCAATGGCGTCGAATTGTATTGTTTATAAGTGTCAAACCACACAAACTTTATGGCCAGTTTAGGTCACATCCCGTTCCGAAATGTCTTTGGTATAATCCAATGAAGTCCACAAGAAGTCGGTGATCATCGATCGCCATTACCAATGATGGCCTGGGCAGCATCATTTTCGAAAGAGTACGGATCGATGCCGCTTCCGTGCAAACACACGACACTGGTTATGTTCGTCCTTATATCAGATCCTAGGATAGTACAACGGAAAATTCACCATGTTGTGCTCTGCGACAGGCCAGGTTCTTGTGAGCGACACGAAATTGATTGCTTGATATTTTGCAGCACACATTTACGAACATCGTAATATTTTTGACAGATCTTGTTTTTCGGTCACATACGAATTTTTCCACCTAAATTTAAAAAGCAATACAAAATTTTCAACTTGAGAATCGTTGCTTCTAGAGAACAACCATTTTGATAATAAAGCTTAATCACTTTAAAGTCTTGCTTGACGCTGTAACTATTCATGATGATTTGTCTTAAGTCCCTTTTGATTACCGACGATAAACCATGGGCAAGACTTGTATCCATATGAAAGTTTTCTATTGACAACCGCTGATTGTCAATATAGCACCCAATTTTTGTTATAGGTTGTAATATTTCTACATAGGTCAAAAATAAAGCTTAAAGTTGAATTTTGAAAAAAAAGGCAGAATTTAAGAATTTTTGACTTTGATCCTGGCCCAACTCATTTATAGGTCATAAATAAAGCTTAAAGTTGAATTTTGAAAAACAAAGGCAGAATTTAAGAATTTTTGACTTTGATCCTGGCCCAAATCATTTTTGATATTTTTTTCTTAAAGATATTATCGACAAATCTTTTGGATTCTAGAATTTTTCCGAAGCATACACTATCATTCTACTTTTACCAAAAAACAGAAGTGGGAATTTACCAAATCGAACGCTGTACATGTGCAAATCATAGTCAATAGGGACAATTTTCAATTCGATGTGTTTTTGAAATAATATGTGTTTCAAATACACAATTTTAGTAACCTAAAAATATGTTACATACATATATATGATTGATTTTCTTAACTTTTTTTTTAACTCAGTTCTGCTTGTAAAATTACAAACTTGTTTTTAAAATGGAAGTTTAAAACAACTAACATAAAATAACCTAAGCCTTAGCAAATTTCAGTTTATTACTACTGTAATGAAGACTTCAGAAACATAGGTTTTGAATAAACAAAATATCCATAAAACAACACGCCGCACATGTTTGCTACTTATATATCTTCCTTTTAAAATGGTAATAAAAGTTGAAATTTATTCATTCTTTTTTAGTCAAAAACAAATAGAAACCACCGCACTCTTTCTGATGAAAACACTAAACACTAAATTCAAAACAAATAAACCATCATATAGATGAAACAAATCAAGATACCATAATATGATTTTTACAACCATAAATCCAGAGAATCCTAGACAAGTTCGCCTGACCCAAATGTATATATCGTCTACTAGTCTATTTTTTTATGCTAATAGGTATCTTAGAAAATAAATAAAAGTACACACAAAAAAACACATGTCGGTTGTCAGTTAATCTGACCAAACTAAATCCTCAAAACTCAAATCAAAAAAACAAAAATCCCCATTCATTCAACATCAATCTTACATATAAAATACATTTTTTAGGAAGGGAACTGGAAATTCACATAAATACACACACGATATATATCACTAATACAAACACAAACACGCGTACCTCCCAACTATAAAATAATTTTAAATAAAAATAAAAAACAAAAAACAAAATAAAATATAAAATCATTTCCTACGCATCCTGCCATAAATTTTTATAGACACATACCTTTATATACACATTCATACGTGAAATCTACTTAAATATCTCGGATTTCCCCGGAGGCCTTACCTTTCATTAACCTTATATCCTTCCGGATGATCATACACTTGGCCGGAAATTGGTAACACAATTGTTCGCATACAATAAATTCTCAAAATGGAGAAAGCAAAAAAAAAATTAAAGCCGTACTCTCAGCAAACGTCGTCGTCGTCGTCGTTGTTGTCGTCGTCGTACGGGCTCTATATCGCGTCCCCAATTGGGAAAGGCTCCCCTCTTTATCCCTAAAGGAGCGACCCGTAACAATTTTTCGTTTCCGAATTCCACCCCCAACTTCCCAGAGCAACCTTTATAAAGCAAAAATAAGCGCAAAGGATTGGATACATTTTGTTGTTGTTGGTGCTGTGCTGGTTTCTAGGTGTGTTTTTGTGTAGGTACTTTCCATTTCATCCTTTTTTCTACACAAACACACAATATATGTACATATGTGAGGGCTCTGAAGTATCCACACACACACATACACATAAACTGCCTACATTTAGCTCCTGTTCATTTCAGCTTTTTTAGAGTCCTTCCTTCGGTACCTTGGCTCGAACGATTTCTTCCTCAGCACTCTTTTTGACTCCATACCCACTCGACTCAATGTACTTTGCTAACCTGGGAACATTTCATCCTCTTAAAGTGTTTTTAATCCTCCAGGGATGAAATCCTTTGGCCCTGTGCAAGTGAATTAAATCCAAGTCAATTGTGTGTTGGCATAGGTATAGCCTAGGCATATAGGATATAGAAACATAAGAGGCTAGGTGATGACGAGGATAACAAGGACGACGACGACTGCCTACCCTCCATACCTACATACTTACGAGTATATATGACTCTATGACACACATAGTAGACTTTTGTTTTGTATTATTGTTTGTTTCCTTTTTACAATGCCATTAGTCGAGAAGAGAGAGAGAGCAAAAAATAAAAATAACCAACCCAGAGAGTAGGTAACACACAAACCCACATGGATGCGGGTAATTTCGGTTACGGCTCGGTAACTGTGTTATTAGCCTCAGATGTCCTTGCCACAGAAAACAAAAATGAATGAAAACTTGTCGCGCTCGAGGGTAAAATTGTATGTTTGAAAGTAATACAAAAAAAAACCCTAAATAAAAACAAACAAACAAAATCCTAATTTAAGAGTATATAATAGAAGAAGAAGCAAAGCACACCACTCGTATAATTTACCACGACTTTGTGTCTCGCAGTCACCAGAGGGCGCTTTCAAAGGAACATATTCTTAGGCATTTGAACTTAAAAGACAACAAAAAAGAGGAACAAATTTGAGATATAGGATGTAAGATTGTAAGGATTCCAAAATTTATGTGAGAGCTAAATTTTTGAAGGGTGAACTTAACCCTCAAGAACTGAGTTATTGAAATATGAATGGGAGCAGCGTTAAAAATAAGGAAGCCTTGTGTGACACATTCTTAACTTTTCAAAATATATGTAGGTGAAGGCAGAATTCAATAAGACTCTTATGAGGTTTCCTTTTCATTTCAATGCAAATAGTAAAATTAATTAATTTGAAATCACATGGGAATATTTTGAAATAAATTTACCTTACCTTGTTTTTGTATTACATTTTTTTTTTAATAGGTAACGTTATATTTTTTTCAATAATTTATAAAGTGTAGTAAATTAAAATTTGATTTATATATAAGTACACATTTATTCCACACATCTTACAGTGAAATTCATTGGGCTTGTCTTTTTAGTTCAGAGCTTTTCTTTTTACGGTAAGAGCTTCAATATTTTGTTTCTTTTTTCGTTCTTAACGTGTTTTGAGTTTGTTAAGAGTGCACTTTTTAAACCAAGAATACAATAATTGAACACAAACATCACATTCTTCGTGTTCAATTTTTTGAGTTCTCAATTTTAATTAGGGTTCTGAATATTTTTTGTATGTTTTTTTGAAAACCTGTCAACTGAAATTATTACAATTTTCACAAAAAAAATCTTATATATATGTCATTTTAACTCTATGTAAATATATAAGTAACCACAAAGGCTTAATTACTTACTTACTTAAGGTAGCGCTACAGTCCTGTGTGAACTAGGGCCTTACCCAACAAACTTCTCCATCTAGCTCGGTCCCTAGCTAGAAGTCTCAAGTTTCGCACTCCAAGTTGGGTGAGGTCACCTTCCACTTGTGTGCGCCACCTGATCCGTGGTCGTCCTCTTCTGTCCTGTGGATATGGAATCGAAGACTTTTCGGGCCGGAGCATTGGTTTCCATGTGCTCTACGTGACCAAGCCATCTTAGTCATTGGACTTTAATCCTACTGGCTAAGTCTTCATCGCTGTACAGCCCCTTCAGCTCTTCGTTCCATCTTCTCCTCCACTCCCTTTCGATGCATACGGGACCGTAGATCACACGAAGAACTTTTCTCTCTAACCGACACAAGGTGCTTTCATCCACTTTTGTCATAGTCCATACTTCTGCACCGTATAGCAGGACGGGGATGATAAGGGTCTTATATAGCAACACTTTGGTACCTCAAGAGAAGACTCTATCAATCAATTGCTTTCTTAGTCTAAAGAAACAGCGGTTAGCAAGAATTATTCTTCGTTTGATCTCAGAGCTGGTGTTGTCCTTGATAGTGTCATCAGACAGTCTGTTGAAAGATTGTGCGTCAAGTGCTGACGTGGGAGCTCATTCAAGTACGATGTTAAAAAAGTCGCAAGACATAGCATCACCTTGTCTAAAACCATTTTTGGCATCGAAGGGTTCTGTTAACATTATGGAGCAGCGTGAATTCTCCAAGGTCATCCTGCACAAACGGGCGAGTTTAGCCGGGATGCCAAGACTAGACATGGCTCTATACAGCTCGTCCCTGTAGATACTGTCATATGCGGCCTTGAAATCGATGAAAAGATGGTGGGTGTCGATTTGGTGTTCTTGGGTTTTTTTCAGGATGTGCCGTAATGTGAATATTTGATCAACTTTAGACTTTCCTGGTCTAAAACCACACTGATAAGGACCTATCGTTGACATATTATGGCAGAGAAGATTTTATAGGCGATGTTAAGTAGACTGATTCCTCTATAGTTGGTGCAGTTTAGAGTGTTTTCTTTTTTTAGGATCGGGCAAACAATGCTGAGGTTCCATTCATCGGGCATGCTTTCTTCCGACCATATCTTAAAGATAAGTTGGTGGATGCTCCTAACCAACTTATCTACAGCTGCTTTAAAGAGCTCGGCATTCAAGCCATCCGCTCCAGCGGTTTTATTAGACTTCAGCTTAGATATGGCGATCTTT